>NC_052065.1:29864108-30164108 GCF_903992535.2 Arvicola amphibius | reverse complement strand
ACCTTTCATCGCCTACAGGCCTCTTCTTCTTTTTCTCTGTGCCAGCCATGGTTAACATTTACCTCATCATATTAAGTTCCTTGAGTTCTTCAGAGAATCTCTGTGTAGCACACATTGCTGAGGGTTTGACGAATGAACCACTTTTGATAAACAGAAAAGCTGGCAGACAAAAGAGTCCCTGAGGATTTCTCACTGACCACACCTTTCTGTGGATTCTAGTTCTCCCATCAGGACTCTTCTTGTCTCACACCTCCCCATTCCCCCATTTTTCCATAATCCTCACTTTATTCCCAAAGCCATTGATAATTTAGGCTAAGCAAAGAGTCATCTATTCTAGGCATCACTGTGGAGTCCTACCACAAAAGAACTGCTAGAAGGTTTTATTTATAGTCTTTTTTTTTTACCTGAAGGCCAATTGGGTGATAGTATTTTCTTTTTTTCCCCTCATTTTTTTATTAAAAATTTCTATCTCCTCCCCTCCTACTCCCCTTCCCCTCCCCTCCTTTCCACCCATACCCCCCACTCCCTCCCTCTCCAGGCCAAAGAACCATCAGGGTTCCCTTCACTATGTTAAGTCCAAGGTCCTCCCAACTCCCCCTAAGTCCAGGAAGGTGAGCAACCAAACTGACAAGGCTCACAGTGAGCCCATCCATGCCGTAGAGTCTAAGCCCATTGCCATTGTCCTTGGTTTCTCAGTCCTCCTCCACCGTCAGCCACATTCAGAGAGTCCGGTTTTGTCACATGTTCCATCAGTTCCAATCCAACTGGACTTGGTGATCTCCCGTTAGTTCTGTCCCACCGTCTCAATGGGTGAACGCACCCCTCATGGTCCTGACTTCCTTGCTCATGATCTCCCTCCTTTTGCTCCTCATCAGGACTTTATTTAAGATGGTTTAATTATGTAGCCAAGCCTTGACCAGGACTCAAGGCCCATCTGTTTCTACCTCTAGAGTATTGAGATTAAAACTGTGAGCCACTCCAACTGCTCTGGTGGAAGGAAGCCATAGAAACTTATTGCCGCAGGAAAACATCACTCCCTCAGAAAAATGGAAGAAAGAGGAGCTAAGAGAGTAGATTGGAAGTAGAGCATATATGCTAAGCATGTATGATAGTATGTTTGCAAACACATGCTTAACATGTATGAGAGTCTAGGTTTGTGGGAACAAGCTAAGCATTTATGAAGCCCTAGGTGCAAGAGCACTAGCTAAGCTTGTATGAGGAGGCCCTAGCTTTGGTCCCCATGACCATCCAAAGTTAAATCCAAACAACAAAATAAAGAAACTACTAACAGTTTTGATTTGTATAACAATTTAATGGCCTTACATTTGTGTGATATGATTAAGAAGCACAAATAGCAGACCAGACATTATAAATCATTTAGTAATATAGATATGAAGCAGCTATTTGATTTGGCGTAATGGAGAATTAAATGATTGCCTTTCAAAAGACCTTGTTTTCTAAGCCTTTTCTTTTTATCAATATGAAAGAGTCACGGAAAGGCGCAATGGTGATAGTGTGACTTGCTTACCAAGGCTGTCCTCAGTAAACTTCCTGTGTTAGCTTCTTTGATTTTTAAATGTGTTGTCAAATTGACCATTTAAAAAAAAAGTGTTCCTTATTCTGCCTACATGACTTGCAGTACTGAGTCACTGCAGCACCAAGATCTAGTAGGTTTCTGCAGACAAAGGAGACGATGGCAGCGCACTCTGGCTGTTCTCTTTGCACTTTGCAGGTGTTCCTGCCTCGGAGCTGTGTCTAGGAGGCTTTGTTTCATTCTGGCAATCTTAAAGCTGTAAGATTCTTTCTTGCTTAAGAAAGAATGCTTCCAGTTATCAACAGTGGACATGATGTGGCCCTTTAAATCATTTTATTTTACAGCGGATGCCGAATGTGCTTCCTTCTTAAACTATTCTATTAACCTGTGCTCAGTTAAGAAAATATAAATAATGAAGCAGTGTCCACGACTTAATACAGGGTGAATATATATGCCAATGTACTCTTTATAAAATTTAAAGTGACTGTGCTGTTTTTTGTTATTGCACAAGTAAGGCATGCCTGCTGTAAGAAATAGTTAGACAATATAAGTAGAGCAAAACACTTTACAAAGAAATCCTCGATTATCTTTTCTTGAAAATAAAATCACTCTCAAATATTCTAAGGCTTCCTCGATTTTCATAGTCCAGGACTGCTGTTGTCTGACCTCTGCTGGAGGAAATGGGAAATATCTGTGAATTTTATAAAGTCACATGCATATGCATAAATATATGCTTGGTATAACAACTTTATCTCTAGTTAATTCTCACTCGTGTGAGCAAAACTGAGCCAACAATGACACTGGAGGTCTGCAATGTGGATGATGTGCCACACTGGGCGCTCAGTAGCTATGTCCAGTGAAGACCTTCATGCTAAGAAAATAGTGAAGTCATTGGTCCCAAACTAAACTTGTTCCCTATTTTGCACCATTCTTGTCCTTGGCCACGTGACACTTTTCATATTTTTTAACCCATAAAAAAGTTTCTGATTGGCTTGTCTATTTCTGAGATTCTTACCAGCACTTGCCAACCAGTGGTTCAGAACCCCATCTCTTCTCTTAGGAAATTCAACTTTGGCGGTTTGAACATTGGCCTCTATTTCCTACTTTAATAATTATTGCCTCTGAGCACAAACTGCAGTTTATGGAAATATATAATATTTTCCCTCATATATTTTGTGGACTTTAATGCATTTCTTAACTGGAACCCTAAGATGGATCCAATAGTATGCTGTTTGCTGTGTCATCAGATCCTCTGAGTTAGCTTGCCACAGGAATGTTTTCATTTGTTTTTAATTTCTTGCATGAGTGTTAATGTCAGATTGTTTATGTTCTTGCTGTCTCCATAATAGGGACCCATAACCCCTGGTGCAATGAACAGGCCTATATGACATCTAGATCCATTCCCTCTAAACTGTGTGTAGCTAAGGATGAACATTCCTTTAGTGTTACTATAGATCTGTTTTATGTTGTCAAAATGTGATTTTGCCAAAGATAGCTTTGTGATGAAAGAAATAATACCAAAGTTATGACATCTAATTATCAGTGAGAAAATTGATCACTTCGGCTCAAATTTATATAATTTACAACATTTTTACATACAGTATGCCATAATGAAACCCATTATTTGTACAATTAATATATGCTAACAAAAATTAATAAAGTTAGTGATGCGGCCATTAGTCTTTAGCAATTATTTTTAGGAATCCACTTATATTTTGGTGTTACTTTCTTATGGTATCATTTAGAAGATAGCTATCTAGATGGCTTGGAAATGATCATTTCCCTTTTAAAAGAAAAAATATAATAGAACACTTTTTATGAAACTGCTGTATTTTGGGCTTTTGCCCCATCCTCTGTCATTGTGTATGCATAAATAGGTGATTGTTTTGTTGTTTGGTTATTGTTCTTCTGAATTCCTACTTTGGAGATTTTGGAGAGAATTCTGAGGCTATCAGTAAAAGAAACTTCTCTGTTTCAGAAGCTTACATATATATGAGAATTGAAACTAAATATAAGTACTTATGGAACCATCTTAGGACTTAAGGCTCATCTAACAAGTTATTGGTTAATGCAAAGGTGTAATGTGACTTAACACTGAAAGCAAAGGTTCATAGTGATACTTATTTCTAGCCTTCCATTATAGAGAGAAACTCAGCAAAAAAGGCATTTCAGTCTTGACCTGCTTGCCTGTGGATAGAAGCGAAGTTTATTGTCAAAGTCCTTTCCGTGTTGCTATGGTCAGCTTCATTCTGCAGAAGCATGTGACTGAAGAGACGTCTCACTATTAGATTATCCATTTGTTACTGTTATAACTGCTGTTGCCTAAACAAACTGGGAAGAGGGAACACTTGGCACCACTCCTCAGTCTTGTTGACAACTCTGAAATCCACTACCCAGTGCATCTGGTGGTGGTGACTCCTACCTTTAATCCGAGCACTCAGGAGGCAGAGGCAGGTGGATATCTGTGAGTTTGAGACCAGCCTAGTCTACAGAGCGAGCTTCATGACAGCCAGGGCTACACAGAGAAATCCTATCTTGAAAAACTTATTAAAAAAAAGAAAAAGAAAACCTGGTGCATGAAAATCACATAAAGACAGCAAGGTCTCCCTCTGCAATAATTCCATTTTAGTGAACTCCCTCAATTGTCTCTTGGTATTGGAGTAGAAAATACTAAAAAATAAAGTATCCAAATGATAGTTGCATCTAACAAATGAAAATTATGCTGTTATGCAAGATGCCAAAGGAGAAAATCAATTAATAGTCTTATCTAGATGCAATGTCTATGAACCACAACAATGACCAGAATGGCAAGATATCCCAAAAGGTACAATAATGACACTTATATTTGGAAGGTAAGCAACAGCTGTCTAATTGGATTTAAGGCCTTGTCCATAAGTGAAAGAATGACTAACACTGTATACTTAGCCACTACTCTTGGCTGCTGACCCCATGGACTTAGCAGAGATTCTACTACCACCATGTTCCTAAACCACTATAAATTCTAAGAGCATTCTAAACACTAATCCTTATGGCCACCGATACTTTTAGCTCTCTCCCATCATCAAAGAAGTTTCTTTTTGCAACAGGTGAAGACCACTGCAGAAACCTCAAACTGGTCAAAATGCATTAATCAGCTAGCTGGGGAAGTCCAGGCCCAATTACTATATCTACACCACAATTTTTCTACTTATGGCTCAAGAAACATCATGGAAGAGGGGTGGAAAGATAAGATTCGGGCGACCAGGATGTCTGCTTTGAGATACAGAGAAGCTGTATCCATGCCAAATCTCAACCGTATGATTGTCTAAAGGAGGTCTGAAAAGTGACAGTACCGACTGGCATGCTAATGTGGTCAGGGGAAATCTGGCAACTAGATGGAGAGCTACAGGCAGGGAAAGCCTGCTGAGGAGGGGGAAGCAGTCTTCTCTAGGGATAATCCCTGGTAGGTTGTCAAATCCCAATCAAGCCACTCCTTCAAACTTCCCATGAGAACATTAGTTCATAATCTTTGAAAACTGATGGTGAGGTAATTTTAAGGTTCCTAAACTGTTGACATCTAAAGCTATTCCACTGCCAAGAGCAAGTGCACTAGCAAGTTAAGCAGATAATCCCCACCAATCTTTTCAGCAGTTTCTGGGAGAACTTCAAGTAGCAAAGTACTTGATCTGTTTTTAAAATTAGCCTGGCAACAGGTTTCTTTTTCATCCACACCTTTGTTTGTATATTTTGATTGGAGACAAGTTCTCATTATGCATCACAGACTGATCTCAAACTCACCATCTTCCTGCCTCAAGCGCCTGGGCTGTTGGGGTTATAGGCAAGGGCCACCAGATCCACCTTCCAGCAACACTTCTCCCAGTGTTTTGCCTCTTTCTCTGCCTTTTAATCCAATGGTTCCTGATTTCTGGCTGTTTGAAAGTTTTGCACTAACAGTGCTCTATTTCAAAATATTACCAATTGTGATGGGCGAAGAAGGGAGGAAGGAATGGAAAGAGGAGGGGAGAAGGGGAAGGGTGCCGAGAACTTGAAGGAACAGGATAGTTGAGATGGAGGAAGGAAAGAGATATTTTGATTGAAGGAGCCATTATGGGGCTACCAAGAAACCTGGCACTAGAGAAATTCCCAGGAATCCACAAGGATGACGCCGGTTAAGACCCTAAGCAATGGAGGAAAGGGTGCCTGAAATGGTCTTGCCCAGTAGTCAGATTGATGAATATGTTAAATGTCACCATAGAATCTTCATCTAGCAACTGATGGAAACAGAGGCAGAGACCTGCAGTGGAGCACTGGGCTGAGCTCCCAAAATCCAGTTCAAGAGAGAGAAGAGGGAGAATATAAGCAAAGAGGTCAAGACCATGATGGGTTCAACCACAGAAACAGTTTACCTGAGCTAATGAGAGCTCGCCAACTCCAGCCAGACAGGGAAGGAACAAGCATAGGACCAAATTAGACCCTCTGAATGTGGGTGACAGTTGTATGACTGGGGCAGATTGCGGGACCACTGGCAGTGGCACCAGGATTTATCCCTACTGCATGTACTGGCTTTTTGGGAACCCATCCTCTTTGGATGGATACCTTGCTCAGCCTAGATATAGTAGGAAGGGCCTTGGACCTTCCCCAAAGCGATGTGCCCTACCCTCTCTGAAGATTGGTTTGGGGGTGGGGGGATAGGTGGATAGAATGGGAAGAGGGGAGAGAGTGAGAACTGGAATTGGTATGCTAAATGAAAAAAACATTGCTTGTTTTCTTTTTTAAAAAATAAAATAAGGGGAAAAAACAAAATATTACCAATTTATGATTCAAAGTTGGCTCCAGGAAAAGCTCAACCGTGGTAAGATTGGTGTCAATACATTCAATAAACTTAAATATGAAGAAAGACAATAATTGACTATTGTAACCCAGAACATAATTGGCATTAAAAGCCTTAATATTGTTAAAAATGTGTGGTTAACAGTCATAAAATCAGGAAGGTGAGAAGAAAAATGCCTTTAATCTTTCATAGGATGATATCCATGTACACCAATGCTTAACTTGTACTTCATAAAAACAAGTCTCTCCGTGAATTTCATGATCTTTTTACTTAACCCTTCTGTGGCAATTACAAAATATGTATTTAGGCTCATCCCTTCCTTTGGTTTAGTTCAGTTTTTGTCTCTTCCTTTAAGTTCAAAGGCTTGTATGTCATTTAAGGTTGTAACCTTAAATGTAACCTTAAATTGAATTTAATTCTCAAGTTAATTATGTGTCCTTTCTTTCCTGCCTTCTTCCTTTCTTTATTTCGTCTTTCATTTCTCTCCCTTAATCACCCATTTGTCTATCTTGATATAGCAATCATCTATCTATTCCCTTACTCATATTTCTATTTTGTAGAGACTTGTTGTAAAGAAGCCTACAGTGCCATACACTGAATTGTACAGTGTTTTTCAAACATAAATTTTGTTATATGAGGGGCTATGTTCCTTTCTTTTTGTATCACTCATTCTTTTCTACAAAGACCTCCTGTCATGTTTATTTTTAAAAATATATTAGACACACAGGCATTAGTGAGCTCAAGACTTGTGAAAAGAAGTTGAGCTGCTGTTTCCAGCAGAGCTTTGTGCCTCTCTACTGTCTAGGCAGTAGCCTCCTGGGTTACATAGTTATTAACAATAACCAAGCTCCTTCTAACCAGACTTAGTGCTTACATAGTCTAGATCCCAAAGCATCTGCTTTAAAGCAGAATCCCAAAGGCTCTTATCTTGGTATTACTAAACTATAGATTTTTCCCAATATCTCGCCCTCTCCCTCTCCCCCCTCTCCATCTCATGTGTTTTCTCCCCCTGACATTGTCACTATCATTAATTACCACAAATGAACTTCTGTGTCACCTTGCTATGTTATTTGCACTTTTGTGCCATTATTTTTCCATCTGAAAAGATATAATACTACTAGGTTTTAAAGAGAATGCATTTTGAGAGAAAACACTAAGTAATACTGTCACAACCAAAGCTACTGTGATACCCTGAAGATTTTATGAACATTTTAATATGTAAGACAATTTGGTTTTCTTTGGAAAATTCACTTTAAAAATATTTATTTTTTATATGTGTGTGCATGTGCGTGCACATGCGTGTGAATGCAGATGCCCATAGACTCCAGAAGAGGACATCAAATCTTCCAGAGTTACCAGTGGTTGTCAGCTGCCTATTTAAGGTGTTGGAAACTAAATAACTCTGTGAGAGCCATGTGTTATCTTAACTTCTGAGTCATCTCTCCAGCCTGGAAAACACACTTTTCTAATTCTTGCCATCAAGTATGAGGCACCAGGTAGAACCAAGATTTTCAAATTCCTTTTGGAAGAAAAACAGGCCCTAAAAATATTTTTGTAAGCTTCTTGGATGCTGAACTGGGAATTGACGCTTTGAATTCAGTCTTCCTTCCTCTGTTTGTTTCTTGAGCTATGAGGAGTCTAGGAGATGAGCATTTGGCTGCAGGTGAACTCACATGCCCATGCTAAAGTGATCATAGAAAAGAAGCAAAATGCCCCTTTCTGGTTGTGCTTAACTCTAAATTTCTTTCCATTTTGCTCTAATTTCTTTAGATTAGAATAGAATTTGGTTATGATTAGCTACGTTGCAAACCTTTCCTGAGGTTGCCAGGGCCAGTCATTGCCAATGTTCTTATTCTCGTGGAGCTGAGTTCAGGGTACTGAAATACATTCATTTCACTTTCTTTTTGTCATATATAGAATTTGAAATCTCATTTCAAATAGCTCAAAACTGTCTTGTCCAGTCTAAATAAAATCTATTCATATAAGCAATTTCAAGTTTCCTAGAAGTCACAATAACAGATGAAAAGGATTAAAAGTAGATTTTAATAATACATCTTACAAGGGCTAGAGAGGTGGTTTAGTGGTTAAGAGCACTGGCTTCTCTTCCAGAAGACCCAGGCTCGATTTTCAGCACCTACATGGTGGCTCACAGCTATCTGTAACTCTCTTTCCATGGGATCTGAATTATTCTTCCGTTGTCTGTCAACACCAGGCAAGAGTGTGTTAGAAAGACATAAATGAAGGCAATACACCAGTACATATAAAATTTTTATGTTTTTTTAAAAAAATTTTTATTTAAATCACTGCTTGGCCCATTTGCTCTAGCTTCTTATTGGCTAACTCTTACATCTTAATTTAACCCATCTCCATTAATCTGTGCATCACCACCAGGTCGTGGTCTATCAGCAAAGTTTCAGCACATCTGTCCCTGGCAGAGGCTCCATAGCTTCTCCTAACTCCACCCTTCTTTCTCCCAGCATTCTGTTTAGTTTTCCCCACCTATCTCTGTTCCCCTATAGCTCTGCTATAGGCCCAAAGCAGTTTCTTTATTCATTAGTGGTAATCATGGCATACAGAAGGGAATCTCACAAGACTCTGGAAGCTGTTCTTTGACCTTCATACATGCACTGTGTCTTGCTCCTGCTCCCTGTTTCTGCCTCTCCCCCCACCCCACATAATAGAACAATAATAACAAAGCAATGGAAGTTATTAGCAGCCCACATGGGATCAAATGGTATACTTCTCAAATGGGATGGAAAGTTGGCTTTGAGAAAGAAAGAACATAAATCCCATCATGGATCTAGCATGTCTCCTAATAAAACATATTGAGAACAGGTTATCATTTAGTTCTCTGCTTCATTTACTAATAGGCACCTAAAATTTAAAACATTTCAATGGCATTAGAATAAACCAGATGTAAGAAATGCAATATGGAAATGCTCTAAAAGCTTATTTTCAAAAGAGCTATGGATACAGCTCATGCGGTCGAGTCCTTTGTCTAGCATGCATTAAGTCCTGGGTTTGATCCCCATAACAATGCAAACCCAACATATGGAAGCTTCCGCAATTCTAACATATGGAAGCAGGAAAGTCATCCTCAGGTACACAGGGGTCTGAGGCTACATAAAACCCTGCCTCAAACACAAAAATACTATTTTCATTAAGTTTAGTCACGTAAATGAACCCCAAAAATGCAAATCAATAAACTGTATGCCTTCTGGGTCTCATTATTAGTAAATATTTTTTTAAAATTTTTGATATACAATTACAACATTTCTCCCTTCCCTTTACTTCCTTCAAACCCTCGCATAAGTCATCCCTACTCTCCATCAAACTCATGGTCTCTTTTTCATTAATTGTTATTGCACTAAGTATTAAAAATAATAATACATCATATTACATCCAATATATCTAAAATGTATCTATTTATAATCTCAACCTTTTAATGTAATCAATATAAATAATCATTAATGCTACATTTTGCATTCTATTTTGTAACAACCTTTGTAAAAACCAATGTTTAGTCAGTTTATAATATGTACTATTTGAATTAATCACACACCACATGTTCAATTCACTTTTTTATTTTTATTTTTATTTTATTTTATTTTATTTTTTTTTGGTTTTTCGAGACAGGGTTTTCCTGTAGTTTCTAGAGCCTGTCCTGGAACTAGCTCTTGTAGACCAGGCTGGCCTCGAACTCAGAGATCTGCCTGCCTCTGCCTCCCGAGTGCTGGGATTAAAGGCATGCGCCACCACCGCCCGGCTCTCCACTTTTTTTAAATTTCTTTTTTCGAGCCACGGTTTCTCTGTAGCTTTGGGGCCTGTCCCAGAACTAGCTCTTGTAGACCAGGCTGGCCTCGAACTCACAGAGATCCATCTGCCTCTGCCTCCCAAGTGCTGGGATTAAAGGCCTGTGCTGCAACTGCCCGGCCCACATATTTTTTTTAATTTTTTGCGTTTTTTTTTGTTTTTTCTCATTTTTTATTAAAAATTTCCATCTCCTCCCCTTCTCCTACCCCTTCCCTCCCCTCCCTTCCACCCATACCCCCACTCCCTCCCTCTCCAAGCCAAAGAACCAACAGGGTTCCCTTCACTATGTTAAGTCCAAGGTCCTCCCAACTCCCCCTAAGTCCAGGAAGGTGAGCAACCAAACTGACAAGGCTCACTGTGAGCCCGTCCGTGCTGTAGAGTTCAAGCTCATCACCGTTGTCCTTGGTTTCTCAGTCCTCCTCCACCGTCAGCCACATTCAGAGAGTCTGGTTTGGTCCCCTGTTCCATCAGTCCCATTCCAACTGGACTTGGTGGTCTCCCATTAGATCTGTCCCACCGTCTCAATGGGTGAACGCACCCCTCACGGTCCTGACTTCCTTGCTCATGATCTCCCTCCTTTTGCTCCTCATCAGGACCTTGGGAGCTCAGTCCGGTGCTCCTATGTGGGGTTCTGTCATTTTCTCCATCCAATGCCTGGTGAAGGTTCTATGGTGATATGCAAGATACTCATGAGTATGGCAATAGGATCTGGACATTTCTGGCACCCTCTCCTCAGCTGCCCAAGGAACTAGCTGGGGGCGTCTTCCTGGACACCTGGGAACCCCTCTAGAGTCAAGTCTCTGCCAACCCTAGAATGGCTCCCTTAATTAAGATATATAATTCCTTGTTCCCATATCCACCCTTCCTATATCCCAACCATCCGATTCCCCCAAGCTCTTCCCATCCTCCACTTCACACGTATTTTTTTAAAGCATTCCTAATCCATCTTTAACATGAGAAAGAAAGTCAGGACCATGAGCGAACCTCCAGCTGGCGACAGATGGGGAAGGTGACTGAGCCCCACATTGGAGCACTGGACTGAGCTCCCAAGGTCCTGATGAGGAGCAGAAGGAGCGAGAACATGAGGGAGAAAGTCAAGAACGAGAGGGGTGCGTTCACTCATGGAGACAGTGGGACAGAACTAATGGGAGATCACCAACTCCAGTTGGAATGGGACTGATGGATCATGCGACCAAACCCGTCTCTCTGAATGTGGCCAACAGCGGGGGCTGACTGAGAAGCAAAGGACAATGGCGCTGGGCTCTGATTCTTCTGCTTGGACTGGCTCTGTGGGAGCCT
The DNA here is from genome assembly GCF_903992535.2 of Arvicola amphibius. Lineage (NCBI taxonomy): Eukaryota > Metazoa > Chordata > Mammalia > Rodentia > Cricetidae > Arvicola > Arvicola amphibius. Next base: position 30,152,652 of record NC_052065.1, on the reverse strand, counting down.
TCTCAGCTTGGTCGATCACCTTCCTGGACCTGGGGGGAGTTGGGAGGACCTTGGACTTAGCATAGAGTGGGGAACCCTGATGGCTCCTTGGCCTTGAGAGGGAGGGAGGGGAGGTATGGGTGGAGGGGAGGGGAGGGAAGGGGGAGAAGGAGGGGAGGGAAGGGGGAGGAGGAGGGGAGGGAGGGGGGAGGAGGAGGGGAGGAGATGGAAATTTTTAAATATAAAAAAAATAAACCATGAGAAAAAAAATCAAGGCATCACTATAAATCTTAGTTCTCACAACATAGGTCTTATATTACATCACAAATTAACTTTACTTATGCTGCAGCTGCAAACATCTGGCTTCACAATGAACTCGTAATTAAATCCAAATGAAATTCCTTGTATTCCTGTTGCTTCCTAAGGGCAGATTAGCATCCATTCACTTTGAGAATACTCTCCTGTATGTAAAGATTATGGCATGTCCCTATGACTTTGGTACATGTAAGTAAGTTGAAACTTAATGAAGGTGAAGTAACCAGAAAGATGGCTATAAATGAAGGTATTGACTGGTTCCCCAAACCTTGAAGGACTCAAGAAATTGAAGAGAAAACCTTTATGGTGAGCGTAAATGGCTTTCACATAGGGCCAATATCCTTATGTGTGTGATAGTTTATTCCTGACTGTGACCAACTCAGGAAAAAACAAAACAGGCCCAAAGTGCTATCCATGCTGATTGTCTTAAATATGGCCTGGGAGAAGGCCAATAAGAAGAGAGTTTTAGAGAAGGTGAGGCTCTTGTCACTTTCTCCCACAGCATGCATGTTGTTTGCACAGTCCTGGGTGAAACTGCTGCCCAGAGACATAGGTGTGTGTACTGCTGACCTTCACTGCTTCCTCCTTTTCGAAGTTGGCAAATGTTAAGGGAAGATGACCAGGACACCTTGCCCTGTGCAAACTAGAAAAAAAGCACAATTCCTAGCCACCTGTAATATAGGCTACTGGGTAAAAAGAAATGTGTATTTAACAGTTGATAAAGATTCTGTTCAAAATTGAATTTAATACACACAATAACTGATGTATTTTGAGGTTTTAATATTTATAATGCACCATTCTAAGCATTGCATATGCCTTAAATCACTAATATTTAAAGGTCTGATCATTATTATCAACCATCCTTTTCAATGAGGGTGTTGAGGTACAAAACATTTATGTGATCTAGTTTAGTCTCCAAGCTTAAATAAGTGCTAGAATGGGGATTCAGCCAGGATATTACAGAGTTCAGGGCTTTTGTCCCCTAAGGCTTCATGTATTAGAGACTTAGTCTCCAGTTGTGTGATGTCAAGAGATAGTGGAACCTTTAAGGGATTGTGCCTAGTACGAAACTTATCATTAAGCTATGGAAAAGCTTCTTTTTGAAGTGATTACAGTAGTTCTCATGGGAACCTGTTTAGTTCTCTTTGAATACTGGTTGCTCTAAAAGAGCAGCACTGGGGCCAGAGAGTTTGCTCAGCAAGTAATGCCAAGCCTGACTGTGTTGAGTTCCCTCTCCACGACAAACAAGGTAGGATTAAATCTGCTCCTGCAAATTGACCTCCACAGACCTGCCATTGTGGTCTTGTGTGTGTGTGTGTCACACACACACACACACACACTGACATTATAATATTGGACCAAAACTGGCTCCTTTCCTACTCCCTTTGCCTTCCTTTCTCTCCCTGTGATTTTTCCTTCTTCCATGCACTCTTGCCATGACTCCATCTGTCATATGACATTGTCATTTCAGGAGTCATGGCAGGTGGCTCAGCAGAAATGAGAAAACGTTAGCACAATATTCCTGACTATCCAAAACAGTATGATAAACCAAACTCTTATTATTCATAAAATACCCCCAGGTATTTTATTATAGCAACAAAAAACACACTAACACAATAGTAAGCCACCACATTCCATTCCTAATTCAGGAACTTAGTATTAAAGCTGCTCATTCCATTGAGACTGCTGGTACTCTGTGTCAGATGAGATAAACCTAGGAGTAGATAAATATACATGTATCATACATTTGTATTTCTATTACATAGTATAAACACACAATTAGAGGTTAGAGGAAGGATTGTTTTTACATATATTGTTCTTCATTCAGAAGGGAGTTGATAAAAGCATCTATTTAAGAGAACTATGTGAAGTAGGTGTTTTTGGCTGTTGAAGAGTGCCACTGTGATACTGAATGGCATTGAGCCTTTGGAATAGGGAGGATGTAGGTCCATCTACGGTCAGGATGCTGCTTCTATTTTGGAGACCAGGTATTTTTCCCTGCTTAGATTCAGACCTTTTATCTAGAGTCCTGTTGACATCTTGTCTGTGTATCCAGGCTGGACTAAACTTTCTTTATGGAGCTCTGGAAGAAAAACCAGTTAAAAAAGAATAAAATGATTAGATTCAATATTTATCATAACCTTAAAGTGCCTAAACATTGTGTGTTTTCCTATCAACTTGCTGTCTACGCTCCATTCTAGCCATTCTTGCTATTAGCTTTAAACAGGATTTTGTAGGGTTGTGCAGTCTGACCTCCAAATTGATAATCCCCTTGCTTATAATCTGGGATTGCAGGCATGGACTACTGCTTCTAGCCTGTCATTGTAGTTAAGCTGTGGCCTTAAATTTTATTCTATTATTCACTCATTTTTGAAAGATTAATGTTTATTTGTATATTCATTTTGGATTTTTGAGACAGAATTTCCTGGAATTCACTATCTAAACCAGGCTGGCCTCAAACTCATAGATTTTTGTCAATGATGTGTTAAGGACATGCACCACCACACCTAGCACAAGATTAATATTTATCTTTAATTATGCGTGCAGGCATGTACATGTATATACATGTATTCATATGAGTATAAATGCTCATGAAAACCCCAAAAGAGTGTTTGATCCACCAGAGCTGGAGTTCTAGATAGTTGTGAGTCATCCAGTGTTGATGCTGAAAACCAAACTTTGGTCCTTTGTGAGATCAGCACGTGCTCTTAAATGCTGGTCCAAATCTCTGGCCACTATTTGTTCATTTTAAACACAGAGTTTTACTAAATAGCCCAGGATGGCATTTGATTTGCTATGTAGCCCATAGTGGTCCCAGATTTATAATCTCTTGCCTCATCCTACAAGTGTTGAGATTAAGGTGTGCAACACCATGCCCAGCTTCATTCTGCCTTCTTGTGTGCTGGTATATTCCCATCTCCTGGATTTTGAACTCTGAAGCTGAGTAAAGGAGGCTGTCCAGTCTTGGTCCTATGGAGGAGGATATGACAGCCACATGTCTCCTTCCCTTTGAATCTGGGAGGACTCTGTTACTGCTAGAAGGTCCTGACAAAAGTCATACTGTTTCAATTTGGGCACGAGCCTTAGAAAAGTGGAAGGTGGCTCCACTTCTCTCCAGAATACTCACTCTTAGAGCTTTGAGTTATATAGATCATGAGAAAAATGCAAATAGTCTGAAGGTGCCAAGCTAGGGAGGCTTCATGTAGGCATCCTAATTATCTGTTCCAGTTAAATACAGCCTTTGAGTTTTCCCTATCATGGTAGTAGAGTCAGGAATGAAGCTATCCTGTATGCCCAAGCTGAGCCAGCCTTCAAAAGACTCTAGCCACACCACTATCTACACAGCTTCATGAGCAGCAACCAGACAGCTGTGCCCAGTTAACCCACATAGAAACTGGGAGAAATAATTAAATTGAGGTTGTAAAGCCAGTTAATTGTGGAGTTATTTCTCTAAGCAGAAATAGATTACCCCAATGCACTTGTTACTTCCTCCACTTGGAAAGGCTTTCCCTGGTCATCCTAAGGAGGATCCTCTTCTAACTTAGCTTGTATTTTCTATCTTCAAGTTATCCCTTGAGGATATATATTATATATAAAGTTCCACCACAGTTTCGGGTGTTGAAGGCTTGTCTCCCAATTGATGATACTATTTTGGCAGGTTGTGGAAAACTTAGGAGGTGGAGTCTAGGGGAAGGAAGCAATTCTCTAGGGGTGTGAAAGATAAACTTTGCTATCCCACCCCCACTTCTTGGACAACAGAGGATGAACAGTTTTCTTTTATAATGATGCCCTGCTTCCACAGGCCAAGAAGCAATGGAGTCAGCCATGGACTAAAACCTCTGAAACTGAGCTAAAACCATCTTTTCACCTTCAAACAGTTTCTGGTGTGTGCCACAGTGACCAAAAGCTGACTAACATGTCCTTTCTGCTTTATTGTTTTGTCACTAAGTGGCATTTTTAAAAACTTGAAATAGGGGTCAGGAGAGATGGCTCCACTATTAATAGTGTTCTCAACACTTGCAGAGGACTTGGTTAGGTTCTTGGTCATAACTACCTGTATTTCTAGTTTCAAGGGCTCTCTCGCCCTCTTCTGGCTTCTATGGGCACTGCAAGTACATGGAGCATGCACATGAATAAAAAAGTAGATAAGACTAAAAACAGAAAAATCTAAAGATAAATATATGTGTGTATATACATACATATAAATATATACACACGTGTATATACATAAAAATATATGTATATATACACACACACATATATATACACATACATATATACACATATTTGTCTCTCATCTGCTCTCTCCTGGTACAAGTTCCAGTAGGCAAAAACCAAATTTTAAATATCATTCTGTGTTTTCACATAAATATTTTTCTCTTTTTAAAAGAAAGATATTAATTTATATTTGTCTAGTCGGTATATATATATATATATATATATATATATATATATATATGTATATATGGGTGTATATACCACAGTATGTATGTGGAGATAAGAGGTTGTTCTTGAAGTCAGTTCTTTCTATCCATCATTGGCCCCGGGAATCAAACTTAGGTCACCAGGCCTAATAACCAAGTGCCTTTACCCACTAAACTTAACCACCCATTACATGTTTAAACATTTATTTCATTATTAGTTTTTAAGAGTTTTACACAAGACTACTGTATTTGTATAACTTCTACCACATTCTCTCCCTCAAACTCTTCCCATGCCTCCCACTCCTTCAGGCTCTTTTCTTTAATTATTATTGTTGTTGTTGTGTGTGTACACATGTGAGTACATAAATAGAACATGCTGAATATCTTTATTGTTCTTCCTATGTACATATCTTTAGAGCTGACCACTTGGAATTGGATAAGTTATCAAATCTTGTCCCTGGAAAGAATGTTCCTCCCTCTTTTAGCAACTATTGATTGTCTGTAGCTCTTCATCTAGGAATGAGATATTCTGAGATTTCCTCCATACATTTTGACGTGTCAACTGATGTTATCACTATGCAAGTTGTTTTTAGATAACCGTGTTAAGATTTTTTTGATATATTTGTCCGTATGTATATTTTTATTATATATATTTCCTTATATATTTCATGCAAATATTATCATTATTATTTCATCCATTGCTATACCTCCAGGATTTTCACCTGAACATGATACTTAGTAGGGTATAAGTAATTGATTCTTGCACAAATGGTAGAAAGAATGTGTCTCTGTCTTTCTGTAAGCCTGTTCCTTTCAGAGCATGTTTAGGCAGATTGTGATTTGCCATTGCTCTTTGGAGACAACTGCAATATTCAAGTCACAAAAAATCTAGTACTACAAGATGTCAAGGAACTATAAAAGTTGTTTAGTTTAACATTTAGGCTATAGTTCCCCTCCAAGTGAATGCTATCTTCTTCCTGCACATTTAAGTTATAAATAAAGTGCAAATACACAGATGAACAAGATATGTCAAGCCGTCTATCCTCGTGGAGTTTTTCTGTTAACAAGTAAAGGTATGCAATTAATCGATAAAATACATAAAATATTAGAAGGTATTAAAATATGCATGTAGTGGTGATGTGCCTAGCATGTTCAAGACTCTGAATTCTAATCCTAGCACTTTAGAAAGAGAAAGCTTAAGTGTAGAATGAAAAATGGTATAAAATATGAACATTCATAATTTAATGTAAGTATACCAAAAACACATTTGTCTAAAGAGTTTTTTAAAGGTTTCTACTTAATTTGACAGCTCTTAACTCTAATGAGCCTTTGAGTTGATTTTACAAGTGTATTTTGGAATTAAAATTCAGTTATGCATCAAGTTGCTGGATTATGCAAAAGACTTTGGCTTTAATTTCATTATTTTCCTGTGGCAACAATTAATGATTTCTAATAAGGATTTGAACTTTCAACCAGATGTTATAAATGCCTATAAACATGCATAAGAGTAACATACAGTGGGAAAAAAACGTGTAAAAGGTTAGCATATATGTGTATGCACTCACGCATACCCGGGCATTCTATATGAGTTAGAAGGCAGCAGAGACTGACGAGAATGGGGGGGGGTGTGATGCTCAGTAGGGAATGCAGAGAGAACCTCACCAAGTTGTTAACATTTCAAACAAACCTCAGAGAAGCAAAAGAAGAAAACATGGTTGTCTGGACTAAAATATTCCAGCCAGAGGGGATGAATAACAAATTCGAAGCCTGGAAGCTGGCATGTGACAAATGTTTGGGGAGAGTAAGAAGCCTGTGTACTCAGAGAAGAGAAGTTAAGAAAGAGTTGAGAAAAAGAAACAATTGCTTGCTTTTAAATCATTCTCAAGCAAAGCAAAGCAAAGCAAAACAAAACAAAAAATCTTGCTGTCATCTGTAAGATTTGCATGGTATAAATATTTTATTGACAATGTTAAGCTTCGAATCTTTGACAGAACAGAGTTGTTAGGCACAGTATTGTAGTGTGAAGCGGCGGGGCCGTGTCCCGCCACCCGGCAGCGGCTAGCTTTACACCCGAAATAATTACACGGAAACTGTATTCTTTTAAACACTGCCTGGCCCATAGTTTCAGCCTCTTATTGGTTAACTCTCACATCTTCCTTTAACCCATATTTAGTAATCTGGGTAGCACCACGAGGTGTGGCTGACCAGGAGAGATCTTAACCTGCGTCCATCTCGGAGAGGAGCAGCATGGAGACTCACTATGGCGACTGCCTGAAGCGTCTCCCCAACTCTACTTCCTTGTTCCCACAATTCTGTTCTGTCTACTCCACCTACCTAATTTTCTGTCTCTTAAAGGGCCAAGGCAGTTTTCTTTATTAATTAACCAATGAAAGAAACATAGACAGATAACTCTCCTCCATCATTTCCCCTTTTTCTGTTTAAACAAAAAAGAAAGGCTTCAACTTTAACATAGCAAAATTACATATAACAAAACAGTTATCAAGCAAGTATTACACTTACAATATTTAAATCTATTTTATCTTTTATCATAACTAAGGAAATCTATAACTATCTATTTATTCTTCAACTCCATCAAAGACTCCAGAAGGATATAATATTACCTAAGTAAACAAGTCATTTGTAACTTTCAAACTCTAGAAATGACAGAGACAACTCGCTGCCTAGACAGTCACCCAAAGTTCCTCTGTACCGTTGGGGCATCCGTCTTCAGCCTTCAGGCCCATAGTGTCCAGCAGACTTTTTCATGAAGCAGGAAATTCCAAAGACAGTTCAGTCACTTTCTGCTATGTCCTGCAGAACGTCTCGCAGACTCTTTCATGAATCAGGAACCCCGAAAGACCATCTCACCTTTAGGCAAGTTCAGCAGTCCTCTCTCTGCGGGTTTTTTGTGTCCAGTTCATGGAACAGTCCAGCCAAGAGCAGTTTCTTGCCCAAATGGCTAACAAACTCCATAAGTAGCCTCTTCGATGCCCATCTTCCTCTTGAAGTAGATTGGTGCTGCCAGGAGCAGACGTGTCTCATTGTCATGAAAAACCCTAAGTTATTAAAACATTAAATGCCATATTCTGCAGTCTTTGAAAGATATGAAGAATGTCTATCTAACTGAAATATATCTCTACATATCTAGAAAATCTAGTAACATGACTACAAGCTTAACTATTATCAATGATTATCCATTAACAACCTATATTTCCTAATTATACATTACAGTTTTTAAAATGAGCTACAATCACAATAGCTTAATCAAGATCAGAAATACATATACATATAACAAAATTGACCTTAAAATCTATACCAATGCAAATTCATATCTATATCATCTCCCCCTTTAAATGTAAAAGAACATTTATAAGCAATATTTGGGAAAATGGGCGCAGTTTTTTCTCTCCAAACTGCTTCCTGCTGAATGGGGGCGCTGTTATTTAGGTCTTTCATGGTGTAACCTGTGTGCTAGGTTCCTCTCAGTTGGCAGTTGAGTGAAGTAATTTTTTGAAGATGTTCACAGCAACCTTTCAGGAGGGCGTGGTCTATCATACCATATTGGGATAGAAGCAATCCACAGAGTCTCGTCCTCTGTGAAAACAAAAGAAGAAACTCTTTTCCAAAGCATCATGTTCTTAGATCCAAATCCTAAAGTCATACCGTTAAGATGTCCATTCTAGTCTAGCCTGGCAGCCCATATAATGAAATGTCTCTCTGTACTTAGCTCCTTTACAGTCAAAAAAATCAAAGAAAACACAACAAAATACATAATCCAGACTCTGTGAATTTTCCATTTTTACGTGGCTTATTTTTACTCTATCACTTTACTTCTTTTAATCTATAACTATCTGTACTCTGTCTCTTTAAAGACTTTAACCTTTTTTTTAAGGCATTAACTTTATTCTCTATATTTTCTTTTTCTCTCTTTTAAGCCTACGTGAGCCATTTAAAGGCCTTCTATGTCTGAATCTTTTCTATTGTGAATCTGTAATTTTTTACTATCCAGGAGCACTTCTTAAAAGGTTAACCACTTCTTAAAATCTTAAGTTGCGCCAGGTAGAGGTAATACGGTACCGCCTGTTTACAGCCAAGTCTAAACCTTAACTGCGCTGTTATTATGGTAATTGCGATAGACCTGTCTGAGCTCAGCACAATTCAGCATGGCGGAGCAGAGCCAGAGCTGCTACTGCCTCAGTCATTTGGTGTCCCTGAGCTGCACACAGTTACAGGTACACAGCAGTCCACATTGGAGCTGCACTCAGCAGTTTAATTTTGATACTGAGCGTGCAGCACAGAAACTCTTTTAATCCAAGTCATAGCCGAATCTGACGCGCAGAGCACCGTGCAGTCTGAAAACACCTCTCTCTCTATGGCGGCAGGAATCCGCAAATGCTGTCCCGCTCGCCTAAGCCTGATTCCGCCATCTGCCCAGGTGCAGGCAGGGAGCAGTGAGCCATTGGCATGGTCTCAGAGTACTTTCTTTCCGATCCCAAGCGGGCAAGGTTTCTAAGTGGATTTAGTCACCACGTTGGAGCCAATCTGTAGTGTGAAGCGGCGGGGCCGTGTCCCGCCACCCGGCAGCGGCTAGCTTTACACCCGAAATAATTACACGGAAACTGTATTCTTTTAAACACTGCCTGGCCCATAGTTTCAGCCTCTTATTGGCTAATTATCATACCTTTCTTTAACCCATATTTAGTAATCTGGGTGGTACCACGAGGTATGGCTTACCAGGAGAGATCTTAACCTGTGTCCATCTTGGAGAGGAGCAGCATGGAGACTCCCTATGGAGACTCCCTATGGCGACTGCCTGAAGCGTCTCCCCAACTCTACTTCCTTGTTCCCACAATTCTGTTCTGTCTACTCCACCTACCTAATTTTCTGTCTCTTAAAGGGCCAAGGCAGTTTTCTTTATTAATTAACCAATGAAAGAAACATAGACAGATAACTCTCCTCCATCACAGTATGCACAGGTTCTAGCACTTTGATGTGAGGTCTGAGAGTTGTCAGACCTGGATGATGGAGGACCCAGTGAGTAGGTAATTACATTTATCATGATGACCCATGGGGGTTGATACTAGAATACTTATAATACTCAATACAATAGTAGAATTAAACTAGTTATAGGATATTTACATTGTATTAACCACTAAAGTCATGTAAGGAAAGTATATTATTGACCTTTGACATATGCAGGGAATCAATTATAGAATGATCTTCCTATATGAATATCATAATCCACTGATGCTCAAGTCCCTAAAACGGATTGTATATAATGTACCCACATCCTCTTATATGCTTTAAAGAATCTCTAGATGATTTAGAATACTTTATTAGTATAAATAGTATACAAATACTTATACTGAATTATGACAAGAAAGAAAACCTTATTTATAATTCAGTACAGATGTGATTTAAAAATGCTCACCTCTGTGATTGATTGACACCTTCCACACAGATGTGGAACTTGCGTACATAGAGAGCTGACTACATTACTTAAAAACTTTGGCCTGTATGGTGGGTGGTGTGGGAAGCCTCTCAAAGGTTTGAAGGCTAGAAGTAATGTGATCCAACTCTCATTTTCTTTCTTCTTTCTGAGATAGGGTTTCTGTGTTTGTAGTTCTGGTTACCTTGAAATTCTTTATGTAGATCAAGCTGGCCTTGAACTCACAGAACTCTGTCTGCCTCTTCCTCATAAGTGTTGGAATTACCAGCGTGTGCCACTACACGTGGCTGACTTTTGTTTCCAAAGCAAAATTTTAGAGCACTTCCTACAGGTGCCAGTAAATTTTCTATGCTTCTGTATCTGTTGAGTACATGTACATGTTTACATATACCTTTTTCATGGGTAATGAGTCCCACCAGTCACCACTCTGTTCTTTCCTTTGGATGTATATAGAATAGGAATAGATAATCTTTCCTTCAAAGAGCTTGTCCTCTTTCTTCATGAAGGCATTTAAGCAATAAGCCACTGAAATATGAATGCCTTCTGTTTCAATGGGGATTGAACCTTTCACTTTCTCATACATGTGAAATTCAGCATGGTTAAAAAGTTTGCATCATTACAACTGGTTTTCTTATTTCCTCTCATTCACTGGTAATGGAAAGAGTCTGGGGATCCCGCTCTGTTCTCCTTCTCTGAAGCTGCACAAATTGATGTCTGTACCGGTGTTAGTGGGAATTATTGACTAATTGCTGTGATGAAATACCATGGCCAAAGCAAGTTGGGGAGGCAAGGGTTTATTTGGCTCACACTTATACTTCCACTTCACCACTGAAGAAGTCAAGACAGGAACATGAACAGGGCAAGAACCTAGAGGCAGGAGCTGGTGCAGAGGACATGGAGGGGTATTCTTTACTGACTTGTGCATGCATCATGGCTTGCTGAGCCTGCTTTATTTATAGAACTTGGGACCACTAGCCCATGGTGACACCACCCACAATTGGCTGAGACCTCCTCCATGAATCACTAATTAAGAAAATGCCTCACAGCCACATTTTATGGAGGCATTTTTTCTATTGAGGTTCCTTCCTTTCAGATGACTCTAACTTGTGTCTAGTTGACATAAAACTAACCAGCACAATGCCTGTGAAAAAAGGATGAGGTCAGAAGTCATTCAATAATTTTGAATTATTTTTTTATATCATATGATAGCTACTGCTGAAAGATCCCAAAAGTCTGCAGAAGTTAGTTACACCCTGTGACCTACCTTGGAATTCAAGGTCATTATATGAGGCAACATCACTAAATAATTTCTAAATTGGAACAACACATAAGAATGACATTGGGGATGTTGTCTAAATTTAAAAATAAATTTTAGTGTTTCCAAAAGATACTAATCAAATAAATATTAGTATAATGACAGACTTTCTGAGCAAAATTCATAGAAGCTTAAAGAAGAAAACTGAGATTGTTGAAAATGATGAGAAAGAAAAAGAGACAAATTTAATGGAAGCCATGAATTAACATACATCTTAATGAATGTATTACTCAGCTATATACAAAATGCTTTGGTCTTAGTAGTCTTTTGTTGTTTCAGTAGCTCAAAGCTCTGTAGGCATTACCATACCAGAGCTCCTCAAGGCCTTGAAAAGTGTATTTTCTTCATGCCTGTCCGTAAGCAAGTCAAAGGACACAGCAATCTGTACATATCTAACATAATATGGAACTTGAAGCAATATGAGTAAAACAAGGAAGGCCTAAACTTCAGATTTGGGGCTCACTACTTATTGGTTGTGTCATTTGAGGAAAAATTATTTAAAATGAAGATAATGATATTACATTTCTGATAGAGTTGTTAAGAGAGAGACAGAGAGATGAATAATTAAATGCCACAAAAATTATTGAAAAAGTTTCAGTACACAGCAAATGTTGAGACAGTGCCAAGTATGATGATGCTGACAATACCACAAATGAGGAGGACGATGATAATGGTAGCAATGGTGATGATGATATTAAGATGCTTGCTGCTATAGTTTGGATGTTAAGTGTCCACCAAAGTCCTACATGCTAAAAACTATGTCCTCAGCTTGGTTCTATTGGGAAGTGGTTGGGTTTGTCAGTTTCTCCTGTGACAGGATACCTGGGAAAAAGAGTGAGCATAGGAAATATTTGTCCTGACTCCCGGTTTCAGTCCATAGCTGGCTGGCTGCATTGTTCTTAGGCTTTGATAAAGTAGAATACCATCATAGAGAGCATGTGCCACAGTAAAGTGTTTTAAATCATAGTGGCCTGAAAGCAGAGATACTTCAAGAGGAAGAAGCTAGCCACAATATTTACTTGTCTATCACCTGTCCCAGTGAACTACTTCCTCCAACCAGCCCCACTTGCTAAGTTTCTCTTCAACCCAAGCAAGGTTATCAAAGTGCAAATTTATCAGTGAATTGACCCATTGATGAAATGAGAGCTTTCATGATCCAACAACTTTCAAAAGCCCAATCCCTGAACATTGCTTCTAAGGAAATGAAGCCTTTAATATATAAATTTTGTATTGAAACTGCACAGTAGGAGAGACCTTAATAGATGGCATGTAGCAAGAGGTTTTTCAGATATTTGAGTGGGTATTTGAAGTATATAGCTGGATCCCAGCTCCTCTTCATTTCTTTTGCTCCCCCTATAGCCACAATGTGTTTGATTCTATTCTACCACACATTTCTTCCATAACTGCTGTCTCAACACAGGTTTGATTGACCCTGCACTGAAATCTTCCCAACTCTGAGAAGAAGAAATCCTTTCTTTTTATAACTTGATTACTTTGATCATTTTTATAGTAAGATAGCACAATCTTTGCTTCTCATACCACTTTTTTCTTGCTGTAACTGCTCTTTTGAAACAGTGATATTTTTAAAGCATGAACATCAGCCAAAAATAGTGAACATTTTAGACATCCTCCTGAAAAAATTCTTTCACATAGGCAGATATGTCTGAGATATCCTTTTCATCACAGACATAATATCATTTCCAGGTTTATCCAGCATAATTTCTCTGCAAATCTTCTGCGTGATATTTTAATCAGGACCTGTCCTGGGCTTTTCTTATTGTCCCAAATTTTCTTATTTCTTAATATACCTTAAGTCAACACAATTTCCATACTAATAATAAATGTTCATAGCAGCCAAGCTCCTGTGGGGGCCACCCAAACTTTTATTTCTGTGATCAATGCATAGTTTGATATGTAGATCTTATTTTCAGGCATCAAGCTTCCTAGAGGGAATCTTCTAACTCATAAAAGTGAATTGTCATTTTGGTTTGTACCTCTGCAGAAAGTCTGCTAGACAACTAAAATGAGGTCCCAATAGGCCTGGTTCCCAAAGTATCTAATGTTATCTGAGCTATCCCAGATCCATGGGATGGAGATTCTCAAGGCACTGTTACTTCCTGCTGTCCCAGTACTGATGAATAGCAGATGAAGAGAAGGAGAATCAAGTTCAAGTATAGAAATCTTCTTAGGGAGGGCTCTGGGGAGCAACAGCTGTGAAGAGGAGAAAGAAGCAGAAGTAGCAGAGTAAGAGGAAGAAGAAATCAGACTTCTTATGTGACTGCAGAAGCACTCCTTGGAAGTTTCAGGAATGAGGGACACCCTGGAAGAACTCATTAAAGTAGCCATTACTGAGCTCTTGAGAAGTAAACTCCAATAGTTCCAGGCCAAACTTCATTTAGTAATGACTTTGCTTTCTCTGTTATCTGGTTTCGGAGTTAGAAGTGAAGGTGAAGCTATGAAACCAGACCAAATACAGCATCACAATTCTGTTTGTATAAACTGCCCTTCTGCCTAGACTTTGGAGCTCCTTGAGCTTGCTGCTATGTCCTATTTCATCTCTATATCTACAGAATGTTGTGTCATGCTTGTTTAACAGTTTGTCATTAATACTCTTTTAACTTTACACAAGAAGTAGTACATTACAAGTAGCACTGAATAATATTTCTCCTACACCTGCCCAATCCTATCAGTAAGATCAAGTGCATCCTCTTCATCACTTAGTAAAATGTGATGTGAGCTTTTAGATCCATGTAGCGGGTGCAACCCTGTGCACACTAAGCAAGTGCACTGTCACTAAGGTCACTCTCCAGGCCTGGTGTTAGCTTCAATTAGATAATTATTCCTGGATTTGTTTCTCTGTATAGGGTTCTTAAGGTCCCAGTTTCATGTAAACAGTTAGAGTGGTATGGTGATGAACAACTTGATGTTGGCTGTACACAGGTATTTTTTAAAGATCTTGATTCTTTGCTGCTTGAAAGGTAGCATGACTTTAATCAAATTCGAATTTGAAACCAACTCATTAACTGGGAGATAGTGGGCAAGCTGCTTCTCCAAAGGCTTACTAATCATATCTGACTGTCTTTGCCCAGTTCATGCTGTGGTAACAGGGTACTGTAGACATGGGCATTTATACAGAATAAAACAGTATTTGGTTTTTACTTCCACAGTGTGGGGAGTCCAGGGAAATGACACTGGCATGAAGTGATAGTCTTTGTGCTGCATTAAGACACAGCAGAAGGAGAAGCAAGCACGCATGAGACAAACAGAGAAAAATCAAAATGAACTCATCCTTTTGATCAGAACTCACTATTGCTATTTCCAACCCACTTCCATTGGCCTAATCACAGCTTAAAAGTTCAAGTTCTCTTCTTCCTCTTTTTTCCCTTCTCCTTCTTTCTTCTTCTACCTCCTTTTCTTTCTTTTATACTTATGAGAGAACATTTCACTGCATGTCCCTTGCTGGTCTTAAGCTGGTTGTGTAGACCAGACTCAGACTTGTAGTGATCCTCCTATATTTGATTTACCTTTGTGCTGGAGAAATAGGTATGCACCACAATGCTCAACTAAGAAACCATCCCTAAATACCACTATGGTGGAAGCTAAATTTCAGTATGAGTTCTAGAATGGATATTCTTGGAAACTCTTAGCACTAACAGTAGAAAGTGGGGAGAGAATTTTTGAAAGTTAATACAGTATCATAGGTCAAAGCTGATAGTGGCCTCGATCTGGGCACTCAAAGGGAAAAAGCTGAGAAGTATCTGCCTTTTTGATATATTTGAAATGTAGAACTGATTGCATGTGAGGCTGGGAAACTGTAGAAGAATCAAGGTTGATATTTTTCATCTAAGCAACTTATTTCAGGTAATCTATGATTTTACAGAGCAGATGGATAAATATTGTAAGGCAGGAAGAGTGAAGTTGGTGTGGGGAGGCTAGGGAGAAGCAAAATGGATCAGTAAAAATTACATATTTCTCAATAAAGCCATTTCAGGAGAGAGGGGGGGAAGAGAGTAGAGAGAGAAAGAGGGGAGATTGAGAGGGAGAGAGGAATGGAGAGAAAGAAATAGAGAGAAAGAGAACTTAGAAGGAAGAAATAACAGACTGAAAGATCCTTGACTCACTGATGACCATTGGAAGGGTGTGGAAGCCTCTTAGCTTCCATGAAACTTAAGAAATAAGCATCTTCTACTGGGAGACCTCAAACACATCATCAGCCCATTGTAGACCTTCAGAACATAGAACTATTTTCTCAAGGTAACCTCAGCACCAACAGCCTGGCATGGTACATATGCAATGCCTATGCCATAGAAGATGGGGACCATTCTAAATCCAGTGCCGCTGGGATCCTAATAGGAATGCAATTTAAAACTCCCTTTTCTCTCTGAGGGCTACCTACAACCAATATGAATATTGAACATCTCTTTCATGGTCAAGCACCTTGGCTAGTGGCCTGATTGCTATCCTAGGGCATGAGGTTGAACAAGAATCTTGGTTCCTTCACAGTAGGATGAGTGAAAATGAAAGCTGAAAACCTTTTTTAATCCAGTGGTCAATGAATGGGTACTTTTAAAGAGATTCCAGGCCTGTTTCACTACATGCTGACCCTCCTCGGCAATAGTTCCACTGATAGTAATTCAGATATCATATAACTCATCCAGTAAACTGGAGAAAGTCAGTGGGTTTTAGTCTATTCAAAGTATGTGAACTTCGGCAAATATACAACATACACACAGAAAAGAAGACAAAATGTAAGGGAGAAGTTTGATTAATGTTCAAACCCCAAGAATATAACATGAAGAACTGGAAACAGAGTGTTAGCATTCTCCAGAAACCTCTTCATACTTCTTCAGACTCATCACCTTGGTCCTAGCATAACCCCTGTGCTGACCTCAGTCACCATTGATTGATTTTTCCTGGGTTCTATTTGTTTGTTTGTCTCATTTCATTTATGTTTTGTCTTGATTTTAGAGACAAGCTTTCTTTTTGTAACCCTGGCTGTCCTGAAACTTGCTCTGTAGACCAGGCTGGTGTCTAACTCACAGAGATTTGCCTGATTCTGCCCCCCGAATGCTGGTATTAAAGGCATGCACCACTACCACCTAGTGATTTCTGGTTCTTTATGACTTTTCTTATTTGCAGAAGTTCGGAGGCTGGAACCTGGGATTTCATGTGTTCTTGACAAGCACTCTCTCACATTTATACCTCTAGCTCACAGTTATGAATATGATCTGAACTCTAAGGGGTCAAAAGTGGGGCTTAGTAGCCCACAAATGAGCTTCAAGCACCTCTCTTCTTAGTATTAATTAGATGCAGAATAATATCTCTTCCCCTCTCTCTCTTGTGTGTGTGTGTGTGCGCATCTGTGTTCAGTGTCCTAGAGAGATTCCATGGCCTTGAACAGATTTTCACTAGAGTTCCTGTCCCTGAAAAGGGTAAGAGCCATCTCTAAGGTTTTACATTTCTTACTGCCTTTGATATTTTGATTGTGTAGTCAGTTTTGTTTTGTTTTGTTTTTAGCCACTATTTTCACCTGAACAGTCTAACATTGTTAATTTGCTGTTTCTGTTGTTGAAAAGCACATTATCCAGGGCTAGATTACTCCGCAAGGTTGTTAAAATGGTGCGTGTTGCTTCATATATTGGGGATTCTAAAAAATTACATGGTATAAACAAAGGGATGGTATTTATTAAAATATTTTATGCCTATGCCATTTGATCAAATAAACATTTAAATCTCTACAAATGAAAAAGAGTGAAAAGGTGGCACAGGAAAGTGGTTTGGATCTGTGACCATTATTCTGCTTTGAAACAGCCTCTCAGTATTGGCAGTCTGTTTTGGTGGCTTGCTACGTGATAGAACTGGAACTGTCTGATTCAAGCATCAAAGGATTCAGGGTATCCTTTGGGAACACAATCTTATTCTCTGAAGTCAGCAGTCTAATTTAAGACTCCTTCCTGTGGAACTCAGACTTGCCTTGCCTTCCTCAGCAGGTGTATTCAAAACAGATACCAAAGGCAAAAATGACACATGAGAAGTTCTTTTGAGAAGTAGTTACAATTTTCAGCCTTCTGCTTTAAAATTTTTTTCAGAAAAAAAGTAAATTTGGGGAATGATGGTGAAGGTCATATTCAAGAACTCTCACAGGGTAGGCAAGTGTTTTCCCACTGAGTCATACTCCCTGAGAAATTGTGATTTTGTTTACAAAAGTCATGCTGCTGCCTTAGATGCTGAAAGACACCTCTTCTGCAGAATTACACTCAACCAGTCATTCATCTTCCACCTACCTGATCCATCCATCCCTGTCTTCAGTGCTTATTGATCTTCAGCTGAATATATTACACTCTTTTGGGAGCATTCCTTTCCTTAAATGGCTGGAGACAGAAGAGAGTCAGCATCCAGACAATAATATCAAAATAGCATGAACAAAAACGGTAGGGACTCCAAATGAATGTTCTGGGAAAATCTGGTTTTGGCAAGATTAATTTTGGAGACCTCTTCATGAATCTTGAATCTCAAGATCTAGGCCTGGCATGTTGTTTGCATCTCCCTCTGGATATGAGGAGGTAAAGAATATTGGCTGAAAGGTGCTGTCAAAGTGTCCCACTAAGATCAGGGAAGGTGCCTGTCCAAGTGCAAAGGCAGCCACTTTTTTTGACATTCACCATCTTCTGGCCACCTTGAAAATCAGTTTTTCAACAAACTTGGATTTGTTACAGAGAGCACGGGAACATTTCTGTTGGAGGAAAAAAGGAGAGCGGGGCTAGCTTCTTTCTGTGCCCTGTACTTTACTCCATCTGTCCTTCCGTCTCAGAATCTGTGCTCACTAGAGCACTCTGCCTCAGTGCAGTCACATAATTTCCCCATCTCAACATTCCCTCAGGGACACCTTCTCTCACCACCTTAGTGAAAATTGCATCCAACCCCAAGCTGCCAGCGTTTCCTGTTTGTCCTCCTTAAACTTTTTGACTTCGTAGTGTTTTCCTTTCTAATCCACTACATGGTTTTCTTATTGTCCTTTTGGTTCATTTATTTCCTGAGCACCTACTAGAATAGAAACTTGTGAAAGAAAAGGGATTCTCGTCTGCTGTTTATCCAGCACCTGCAACACTGCCAGGAACATGGGGCGTGCTTGTTGGGCAAATGAAGTTTGTGTGACAACCATTTGAGCATGAGCTGGACTGGAATTTTGCTGAAAGAGGAAAAACAGCCATAGAAATGATCTGGCCAGTCATTCAGCTGACTGGCTTGTAAGAATCTGAAGTGATTCCTGGATTAAATTTCTCCAGAGACCTTCTATAAATCACCTGAGATGCTGCTCATGGTCAGACACCTGAACTCTATTACTCTTATAAGCAATTTATCAATATGTCAGTAATGCACCATGAAAACTTTTAAAATGAATTTGAGGACTTGAGATGTAGTTCAATAGCAGAGGTTTACTTGGCATGCCCCAGGACCTGGGTTCTATCCTCAGCACTGATATAGAAGAAGAATGCATAAATTGCAGGTTAAATTCAGATCCTACCATATATAAACTATACAATCTTGAACAAATTACTAAGCTCATCCTTGGAACTGATCTCCAAAATGGAACACCCTATTTATATACTGTTATTTGCACAGTTGATATAAAAATTAAACTAAATAATTAAGTCAAAACTATTAGCTCATACCTGCCAAGTTGTACTAAATAGTCAAAATGTTGAGAAGTTCATGATCAAAGGCATTTGCCTTTGAATACGTTAATTAAAATCATGCTGCTACTTAGTTATGAGAACTTCACCAAATAATTGTTTCATTTCTCTCTGGCTCTGTTTCACTATATCTAATGGTCAATATTGTGCCTGTCTCCTAGAGTCATTGTGAAGTGCACAAAACTTGGGTGAAGTTCAATTAAGAGGCCTGTGCAGAGAAAGCCCCGTGATAGCTGTTGTCATGGTTATCACTATTATTTCTATAGTGCCTGACCTGCTTTTTGCAGCTCTATCTTTCCCATCTTTCCCTACTTAAGCAATGTCAGTCTTTTTATATGCTGGGATGCTGATGGCAGATTTTTAAAACCACATCTACTTTATGTGTTGATGCTATCAAAAGAGAATCTCAATGTCTGGTTGGGCGTTAATAAATATGAATTCAGTCTGCAAAGCCAGCATGTCAACAGAGGAAGAAAAATATTTGTTCAAGTACAGTTTACAGATCTTACCCCATGGGAAAGATTATGTTTCTCTTCTCTCACACTGAAACTATAGATCAAAAGGAAAGAAAGCTTGATCCTGTAAATGGGTATGTTCTAAGAATAACCTAGTTGATATGTATAAATGTGGCCATACCATAGAAAGACAAATAACTAACCACAGCCAGGAAAGCAAGGTTCCCATGAACATTTTAGGTGACATACTAAGAGAAAAAGGCCATCCTCTAGGAGACTGATCTAAGAAGAATGAAACCACTTACTCCTGCTGGTAGTGACTGACATTAGAATCAAGAACAAGAAGGCAATGGAAAGTAATAGAAATATGAGGCCTAGCCTACCAGAACAAAGATAAGGAAAGGGGGAAGGACCCATAGGTCCTTGATACTGACTCTAGTGTCACCAAACAAACCTGCTTCTCTAAAGTAGAGGCTCCAGAAGGCAGAGTTCAGACGGTTTTCCAGTGCCTGGCAAATCTTTACAGGCTCCAAAATGAAGACACATAAATATCAAATTGTTTTCTTCCTTTCACAAAGTTTTCCATAAAATTTGAATCTAATCCTTCATACCCAGAATTCAGACTCTCAGAATTAACCCAAAGAAGATTACTTTTAAAACATGGAAGAGTGGGCAGGAGAGATGACTCAGCAGTTAAAAGCATGTGCTACTCATCCAAAGGTCCTGAGTTCAATTCCTAGCAGCCACATGGCCGCTCACAACCACCTCTAGTGGAATCTGATGCCCTCTTCTGACATAAAGTCAAACATGCAAATAGAACATTCATATGCATAAAATAAATAAGCCTTTAAAAACCTGGAATGGCTTAATAAGATAACTTAGATGACAGTTTATCATGCTACACAACCCTCAGCCACTGCCATTTAGTATGTACATATCCCTTGTGGTGTATATAACCTTCAGTTCTTCCTGCCACACACAGGTGACAGACAGATTGTAATTCTGATCCTCAAGTTAAGAGCACAAGAGTTTAGAATAGCTCCATGTACAATACCTGCCCAGTGTGCCAGTGGTTTGCAGTTCCAGTCCCACTACATACATACATACATACATACATACACACATACACACATACATACATACACACACACATACATACATACACACATACATGCATGCATACATACATACATGCATATGCATACACAATACAATAAAATTAACTAAGCCTGGAGAGATACCTCAGCAGTTAAGAGAATTTGTTATTCTTGCAGAGGATACCCTCATGGTGGTTTATAATTGTCTGTAAATCCGCTTTTATGGGCTATGCATATAAATAGACATAAAAAAGAAATCTTTAAAAAAGAGAGAGAACTGAAGTTTGCAAATCTTTACCCATTTTCCTTTAATCATAGAACTCCCTTTAATCATAGGACTATCACATTTCAGAGTCACTTTGAATCTGCTCTGTTATCTTCTTAAAAGCCATCTTTTATCTGTTGTTGTGAGGTTCTATTCCAAATTATCTCATACTTTTGTATTTTTTAAAACTATTGAGAATCTCAACTGGCTTTTGTTTTTCTGGCTCTATAACTGCTATATTAGAAATTGAAACACAATTCTCTATTAATCCACTTAAAATCACCACAATAACTCTATTACAAACTGTTTGTTTATACATATACTTATGTATGTTTTATGTATATATAAAATATATACATATTTATATGGGTTACATCATGATAGGAATAGGTTATATCTTGATCAGTCATTGGCCAAAGGGGTTTCATGGATCCCCAAAACATCACAGACTATTGACAAAGCAACTGGTTACTTTCCAAATCCTGGTGCTGAAGATAGTGCTGATTTTTGTCATCCAACATGGAGATATTGAGCTGGCACCCAGCCAGAAGCTTCACCACTACTGAATAAGACATATGGTGCTGCTGTGTACTATGCACACTACCAGGGTAAGAAAATAATCATTAGTATCACCCAGCTACAAACCCTGAGACCTATAACAATGGCCAGCATGCAAGATATACTGGTATAATAGTAACAGAAATAGGGAAGTAACAAGGTACTTTCTAAAATTATACTCAGGCCTGCTCCATGAGATGCAGCCCATACATGGCCTTCCTAAAGTGGCCAAGAACCTGATACTAGATAGGTCATGTGCCTTAGGGGAAAGCCTACTACCATTATTCTGCTAAAGAAAAATAACAAGAAAATGACTCCTAATGACATATCGCTATATGCATACATCAAAACCTCACTCAACCTTCTTAAGAGAAGCTTCTTGCAGAAGGTTGTAAGTAGCACAGAGGCCTAGAACTCAACAGTGTGTAGAGGGTGAGAGACTTTGTAGCGCTCAGCCCTAAATGGGATGTTTTTAACCAAACCTGTAGCCTCAAGGTGAGTATGAAGAAAGATGTAAGATCTGGAGGTCATGGGTAATGCAAAGGAAGCAGGGTCTTCCAGATATAACAGGACTGACACACATGCACACAAGGACATAAAGACAACACACATAAGACCTGCACAGGTTCAAGCAAATGGGATTCCAGTACTAGGAGGGGAGAGTGAACACAGGGCCTCATCCCTAACCAAGAATCTGTATCCAATTAAAATCTGCTTGCAAAGGAAGAAAATCTTTGTGGGAATATCAACCACACTCCAGGGTAGGCCCTCAAATTTCTGAGTGGGTTTGATTAGGTAATTTTCCCCCTTTTGTGAGCTTTTTGTTGTTGTTCATTTTTCAGTTTTTGGCTTGGGGGATTTTATTGACAGAGAGAGGGAAAGAGAGAATAAAGTTGGGCAGTTAGGGAGGTTTAGAAGATCTAGAAAATAGGAGGAGGAAATATAATAGGCTCAAATTATATTGTATGAGAAAAAGTTAAGAATTTTTTAAATGAAATATATGAGTAGATAGCATGTATTTACATTTTTACATAACTTGTTCGCATCCAGCTCCATGGAAAATAGCTGGGTTATTATACCTTCATTAACATTTAATTCATTGAAACATGTTGTTTGGGATGGAATATATAAAAAAAATTTCCATCATATGGATGTTTGGTTGGAAAATGGAGACAGCTAATTTTACCCTGTTCATTTCAGAAACCCTGCAGGATCCTTTAAGTTCAGTTTGACTATGGTTAATCTCCATACATAATGGAATATAAGCTATCTATCAAGAAAAATATGGTTGACAAGGTTAGAGAAATGGCATACAACATGTTTAGGATATAAAATAGGCTAAAAACTAGCAATAAAGTAATTGCTTAGATACCTATACTTCAACCATCAAATGTATAAATGAATAAATGGGTGAAATAAACATGTTGAAATATTTATAAGCATGATTAATATTTTGATGAAAACTATAAATGGTTACTTTGTTTTAATTTTACATCCTGAAATTTTAGGGATCAAACCCAGTATATGATAGGCAAGTATTCTACTACAGAGTAATGCTGTGCACCATACATATCTAAGTGTCATAACTTCCTTGTCATCTAGAATTTTTACAATAGTGTGTGTGTGTATGCATGTGTACTAAACTGTGTGTGACACTTAAACCAAGCATAGTTAATAATCTTTGCTAATCAACCTTCCCTACCTCCTCACAGTTTTCCACTGAAGTATCTTTCAGAGAGCTTTGGGGCTGTTCTGGACTCCTACCATCTATTTTCCTATACGTCTACTTCACTGTTCTGTTTGGGGAGCCCAGAGGAAAATGTATCTTTCTCCAAAATACCTTAATCCCTCTGGTGGAACCCATGTGTTATAGTGCTTATTTTGGAAAAATTATTTAACTTTCTTTGATCATAGAGATTTTGGTATTAGTCAACAGTCTATGTATAGGCTAATGATTATTTCCTGACAATTGCCAGATAGTTCCCATTCTCTTTCCACATGCACATACACATTGGTATACATGAGTACACACATGTACACACTTTTGACCTACTCAGCTACTGTAGAGTAAATTGGAAGTCCAGTAGCTTTCACCTGAGATTTGTAATATTTCAAAGCAGTCATTATTTGTGCTCTCTCTTTTTAACCCACGATATTTTAAAAATTACCATGCTACATCACAGGGCTATTTTGAGGACAAAACAAAAATGCTATCCAGAATTAGACTTTGGAACTTGGCGCTTCGTGAGGTGGGGTTACTCTGATGTCTTTTCATGATTTCTTCAGAAGGACAGGCTGTCTTGGACAGTGCTCAAAACAGTTACAATTGCAGGATTGTTTATACCATAGCCAAACCTGAGCTCTAAATCTCTTGCAGTGCCTTTGGTTGTGCGGTCTTATAAACTTCCATTTCCTTCCTCTCTTGATTATTCCTTGAAGCTTAAAACTTTGAGATTTTTTTAAATGAGTCATCCAACAATAGCTCTTTCCTGTGTTTATAAGAAACTTTCCCTCATCTTCTAAAAGCATACTTGCTTTTATGAATACAGCCGAACTAAATCATTATATGCTTAGATGTAAGGCACTGAGAACTGAGCGAATACATGCATAAGAAATGCATGTGTATTCTTCAGCATGGTGTTGTTGGTATGTTGCTCGTTTGCCAATTTGTTCATCCAGATTGTTACTACTCACTCATAAGAAGGTCCTTGACTAGAATCACTTTGGCACTTGGCCTCCACCACTATCACCTTGCTGATTAATATCTTGTGGTTAGAGATACTTTATTTTGGCTTATATTTTACCCGAACCTCTGAGCTACATTGTGTCAAACAGAATCTTGTAAGAGACCTACCAGCACCCCTATGTTTCACTTCCATCTGCAACAATTTATGCAAAGGTGTTATGCTTGGAGGAAGGAGGAAAGGGCTGCAGAGAAGTACCCCTCTCACAAGGTGTCTAGGCTGGAAGGTGAGTGTAGGAAGAACAGGCTGCAGATAGGGTGAAGTCCTAACTGAAAGTCATGCTTTGTCAGTTGACATAGAACTGTTGTTTTGACATAGAAAATGTCTGTTTTGGCATAGAACTTGTCTTTCCCTCTTTTCCAGGCCAAACTCAAAAGTAAGACTGGGGGGGGGGCTCCCTTTCTGAAGTAATTATTTGTGCTCCCTGGAACTTAAGAATATTTAAGCACTAGACCTTGGAGAAGAGGGAATTCTACTAATGCACTGCCTTTGAATTTGAATCATGTCTCTTTTCAAAGTGGCTGACCGATTGTGATGGTTTTGGCCATGGCTGTGTCCTTCTCGTATGAGCTACCCTCTCTCAGTCTGCCTCTTGTTGAGAACTCTTTCCTCTTTCTGACTCTTACGGTCTATGGAGGAAAAAGAGACCAAGGTGGTCACAGAATTAATACAAGAATTAGCATGAAACCTCGTCCCATTTTGCTTCTCAGTTGCCCTGGTTAGAAAAACAATACAAGATGCATCATTGCTGAATGACTCAGAGTTACTGGGAAGCTTATTCTGATTCAGTTGAAAGACGCTGTCGTATTACACAACCTGCCTTTTGACCCAGGTTTTTAAATAGACAGAAAGTGGGTTTGTGTGTATCCTTTAACTGCCACCAGCAGGTTAGGCCATCCAGGTGTGGATCTGTATGTTGTCTTATTGTAAGTATTTTATGGGGCTCTGCTCTTATATCTCTATGTCAAATTGTTATCCTAGTAGGGAGAGCTAGCTAGAGTCAAAGTGCTTTCATGGAAGGCCTGGGGTTGTTTTATTTCTCTGCTTCAATTTCCCTGATTTCTGAAAACTCCTATGCATCTAGACTTCCAACTCCCTGGAAGAGCGAGCCGGGGTCTGTTTTGTGACTCTTCCTTCTCGTAACTGTACACCTGTGGTTTCTCACCCCTTCTAACTTGAATTGTGTTGATAATTGTAATTCTCTGTGTACACACCGGCCCCTGATTCTAAGATATTTACAAATATTATTGACAACACAGATGCCTTTTGGTAGCTGTTCTCTACTGGTATTTAGATTTTATAGGCAAGGGTCCCAATTTCAGAGACAGTCCTCTTTACACTGCTTAACAGGCCACATATTTGTTTGAAAGATTTTTCTGGAGATGTCTATGCCAAAAAGCTGAACAGGATTCTATGGATACAGGTTCCAAAAGATTTGAGCATGTATTAGATATTGGCAACATGATTTGCTCTTAAATATTGCAAACTTAGGGCTGGAGAGATGAATCAGTGGTTAGAGCACTGACTGCTCTTCCAGAGGACCCATGTTCAATTCCCAGCTCCTACTTGGCAACTCACAGCTCTCTGTAATTCCATTCCAGGGGACCTGACACCATGACAAAATATCAATGCCCATAAAATATAAATAAATAATTTTCAAAAATGCCAAATTAGCAGATTTAACAAGATTTACACTGTTTTAAATGTTTCCTTCTAAATTTTTGTATCTCTCAGGGAAAATCATACCCCTTCAGAGGCCCATTCCCAGCAGTACGGAATCCAATTGCCTACCTAGATCATAACAACCTCTGGCGGACAATGGACGAGATGGGTGATGAGGTAACACTTACTAAAGATGCATATGTGTTTTCCATTATTCTTCAGAAGAAAGAAGGTACAAAGTATTGGTCATCCCACATGCATAACATAGTGCCCAGCACATGCTGACAATCAATACACATCAGTAAAATAAATGAACGAATTTGTTTCTAATGTTTAAAAGAATGAGCTATCAAAAATACTGCTATTTGTATACACTTGTTGAGCAAGTTGAGAAGTATGAAGCCTGAAGCCTTTCTGGGATGATATTTCTAATTTAGATTCCCCAGGACATAGACAGTTCTTTGATTATCTATCACACACAAACTTGCACCTCCCAAATAACCACATGGAAACTTTAACTGAAAACTCTGATTTCCAGATGGTTAGTTGCAATTCTTTCATTCAAGTTAAAGAGTTGAATTTGTGAGTGATATCTGTAAGCTATTAATTTAATTCCCCTAACCTGTAGCTTCAGTTTCCATGGTTGTAATTATCTATGGCCAACTGCAGTTGGAAAATATTAAATAGAAAACTCCAGAGAGACAACATTCACATAGCTTATTACAATACATTGTTATAAACATTCTGTTTTGTTATTGCTAATATATTTCTATGCATGGTGTAATAATTAAATTTTATTGTAGATATATTTTATAAGATAAATATCTTAATTCTAAAGGAAAGTTAGTATAAATTGAGTGCTATAGATTTGTGGCAGAAGAGTTGCACAGACAGAGAGATTTATGCTATTTGAGAAATTATTAGGAGCACTTGGAAAATTAAATTTTAAATTTTTTCTTGTTTGAGTTAGATCTTTTAGTGTTGTGCCATAGTTAGTTGAATGGAAAATTGTCTTTCTTTCTTCTTTAATGTATCTCAATATAGATTCCCAGTGATGCTCCTTGGAAGGCACCCCTTGCAGAAGAGTGGGACTACATGTCAATGAAAGAGTTGATAGATAAGATCTGCTGGACTAAGTAAGATCTCCCATTGGGCAAAAGCATTTATTGTGAAAATCCTTGGAGTTTATTTGGGTATGCCATTTAACAGGCAGGAGGCAATCAAGTGTCTGCTTTATGTCTAAAACCATACCACTGAGTAAGTAAATAGTTGAAAGATCCTGAAACAAAGTCTTCCTCTAAATATAGGTATATTTTACTTCTTCAACGTAGTTTTGTACCACCAAGCTGCTATTTCTCCTGTGAAGTCCTCAGAACAAACCAGAATCAGCCATTTTTTTTCTTAGACCATTTTAAAGTCCGGTGGTTTAACAGTCTCCTGAGGTTGTTGACGTAGGGATAGTTTTGTATTCCTCACTGGTGGTCAACAGTAGAGAGCACAGGCATTTGAAACACATTTTATAATACAATACAATACAAAATTTTACATACCAATCCCTCTCTCTCCCCTCCTTCTGCTCTCCCAACCTCACTATCCATCCACTCCTCAGGGAGGATCTGAAGCTCTAATAACCGAAGACTGATTAGATGAAATAAGGGCATCCAAAAGATGGGATAAACTAGAAAGTTTTAAAATCATGTTGTAGAAGAATACTTAGTGGTTTAAAAAATAATATTAAACACATAGAAAAGTGAGCTTTCTGGGAACTTTACCTGTAAACCACAAGCCTTGTGATAAAATACAAAATAATAGGAATGGGTTAATTTAATGTGTAAAAGTTAGTTAATAAGAAGCCTAAGCTATTGGCCAAGCAGTGTAGTAATTTTAAAAAAGAAAAAGAAAAGTGGGATTTCATAGATTATTAATGGTGAGATATACAATCCCAACTCTGAAAATAAAATTATTTATAATATGCATTATAAAAAACAAAGGACATTCACTGAGATATATTTAATGAAGAGTGAATGGTACAATGCATTTACCTATGACTGTTCGGTTGGATATTTTGACTGCCTCTAAGCTTTCATTATTATTATTATTATTATTATTATTATTATTATTATTATTAGGCATATATTGTGTAAAGCAATCTATTCTGAAATGATCATTTGTGCCACAAAATTTATGGCTATTGTATCATTTAAGAACACTTATCTACAGCATTTGAAACTTCATATGAGAACATGGTTTATAATAGAACATATTTTTGCTGTGGTAGAATTTTGTTTATTTATAAAGTTTATAGATTTCCAATAAGATAATCTATATCTGTTCTGGAACTTCTGTTATGGAATGTTTTTAATAAATTCTGGTTGATCCTTTGTCCTCAAAAAGCTTGCAGGCACTTTCACAATGGAATCAGTTATGTTTCTCTAAGTTCTTAGAGACCTGAGATTCTTACCACAGCCTTGAACTCAGCCTCCAGTTAGTGAATATCTTTGGTGGCCAAATCACAGAAAGAATGTTGAGATATTTATTTTAAAAAGAATTGGGGCATTTTCTAATTATTACTAAGCAAGATGTACATGAGATCATTTGCTGACTTTAAAGGTAACAGCCCCCAGAACAATTAGCCTATTCTTATTCAAAGTAGAGAACATCATATTGAGTGAGGTAATCCAGACCCAGAAAGACAAATATCATATGTGCTCACCCATAAGTGGCTTTTAGACATAAAACAAAGAAAATCAGCCTACAATTCATAATCTCAGAGAACCTAGACAACAATAAGGACCCTAAGAGAAACATAACATGGATCTAATCTAAATTGGAAGTAGAAAAAGACAGGATCTCCTGAGTAAATTGGGAGCATGGGGACCATGGGAGAAGGTTGAAGGGGAGGGGAGAGGAACAAAGGGGAGCAGAGAAAAATGTATAGCTCAATAAAAATAACAAAAAATGACAAACATACACTCAAAGACTAGTGCTGTTCATTTCCTTAGTCATAATTTATAGAATGTTGTTCAGTAGAGCAAAGTGTATTTTCATTGGGATCATAGGTATGCAATTATGTTTTAGAAAAAACTATATGTAGAAAAAGAACACATCAAAATTAGACTTGTAATTGTCTTTTGGATGGCAGAGATATGGAAAGTACTCATTGCCTCATATTTTTATCTTATGAATTATGAATCAATGCTCATCTAATATGTATATATTTTATGTAATAAAACTAATATAATGTTTATCTTTTTTAAAGTAAAGAAGGCAAAATTACAAAACATTATTACTCTAGACTTCTTGACCTTTCATCCCTTAAATGCTGTAAAGTTCATTTTTTTTCTTGCTGAAACTCCCAGGGTAAATCAAACAAAAGATTAAGAATGGATCTGCTTAAGACAGAGAAATGCAGTTTTTCTCCTTCACCTACAGCTTCAATTAACCATCATTAGTCTTTGTCCAGAAAGAACATTTTTCTTCATGGGAGAGATAGACTACACTCACATAAATTTTACTACTTTATAATTTTATGATTATTCATTTTATTATTAGCTATTGATAATTTCTTTAATTAGGACATTAAAGGATTCTGTAGTTCTCAGGACTGAACCAAAATCTTCACACAAAATGGCAAGCCACATCCCTAGATCTATAAATTAAAATATATCATTAGTTTTCAAGTAAGAAACAATAGATAAGCAGTTGTAGAGATAGCTCTTGTAGATGACTTGGGTTCGCTTCCTAGTACCTGCATCAAGTGGCTCACAGCCACCTGAAACTCTACCTTCAAGAGATCCAAAACCCTTTTCTGGCCTCTTGGGCAACTGAACATATGTGGTGCACATAAATACACTTTGGATTTATGGGAGGAGAGAGATAGAGATAGAGATTCAAGTTTATTTTGAGAGTCTTGGCTTTAACCACTTAGTGAAAGGGAGTGCCTTTTACCAAAAGAAGAATTTCAGGAAGACTAGAGAGTGTGTAGGGACAACTGATGCCACAGGCTATGACACCAAAGTCAATTCTGAACAAGGTGTTTTGTTTTAGGGGACATAAATACCACATTTCTAAGTCCATGTTCTCATGTATTATAATATTGAATTCCAGAAGTTTGTTAAATTGTGGTGAACATAGCCAAGGAAACAAGAAACTTGACTACTCTAAACCTTTCAGAAGGCTCTGTTCTGCATTTGCAAATCATACTCCTGTTTCTTTCTGAACAGATCAGCAAAGCAAATTGCTACTCTCTTTGTGAACCTATGTGTCACTGCAGAGACCCATGAGGTCTCTGCTTTGTGGTTCCTGTGGTACGTAAAGCAGTGTGGGGGCACAACCAGAATCATCTCAACAACCAATGGAGGGCAGGTACTGTACCCACACAAACTTACTACTACAGAAATGGGTGTCATTCTGCAGTCACTAGATGCTGATGAATGAGACAGGCTTGTAATTTGTCATGCTTTATTTACCGTGGTAGCTTCAAGTAGCTTTCAGAAAAAAAAAAAACAAACATCTGTTGTCAGGTGTCAAGTGGCCAGCATAATTTTAAGAGGCTCCCCAGAAATTCCAAACAGGGAAAAGACAGACACGCACTTAAATTTAAAGAACATGCCAAGGTGTGGGCTGTAGTTCATTGATAGAACACTTCCCTGGAATGGAACAGGTTCTGGATCCTTCCCCAGTACTAAGAAAGAAAAAGAAATAGAAAATAAGTGAAGGAAGGAAGAGGTGAATGTTTTGAAAAGCGACACCACATGGGAGGATTCATTCTTCATTTTATTTGTTCAATGCCTGTTTTCTGAGCATTGTGTAAGGCCCCCTGTTAGGCAGAGTATAAAATGGATTTAAGTTTTTAATCTGTTTGGTTGTCTTACTACTTTTCTTCCTGTCCTCTTCACCTCCTATTCTCTCTTCTTCCTCCTCCTCTTTTCGCCTTCTTTGTAGACCTACTTGAAAAACGTCTTTAAAAAGTTAATCAAAGAATAATGAGCTCTTCAGCAGGTAAAAGAGCTTGCTATAAATGTTTAACAGCTAAGTTCAATCCCAAGAACTTAAGTAAGAGTAGATAGAAAGGATAAAACTGGCTCCACAAAATTGCTCTCTGACCTTCACACTTGTACTCACATATACACATCATGCACACACACACACACACACACACACACACACACACACACAATTACTACTAGTAATAGTATAATGCTTTTTGAATTAGCTGCTCTAAAACTTGAGGATGAGGAGGCAAACAGGCAAACTGTGTGCATAGCCAGGTATAGTATTCAGAAACTCTTGAATGTTTGGAAACAGGGCTGGAGACAGGTGTCAGGGTTCATGGCCCCAACAAAGAAACTATTTTTCCCTAACTGGACCCATACAGAAGCACAAGAAATAATGAGACACAGTTCACACAGCAATATGGGAAGGGCATCTCAGGCTTCATCCATTCCTGAAGATCTACCCGCATTTTTTATTCAAACACCTTTTATCCCTCAGGTAAACCACAGTGGAAACTCATTAATATTCTCTTTCTGGGGGGCATGGGACTACAGAAACACCTGCAACTTAAGTCACCAGCTTGGATTCAACATCTCTTCCCAGGCGATCTACATTTTAGCAAAAGAGAAGGAGCCTTTGTTAGATGGCTAGCTTGTTTGGCAGGATTGCAGCTGCCTTGGAAATTAATCATGGCCAGAGAGCCTGGCTGCAAATATCTTGTATGAAATATGGGCCTACAGACAGGTAGATTCAGCAAGATGAAATGACATTAGTGGCCAATGGAGCAGCAGACATATGACCCTAGATAAGGTGGCCCCATCCAAAATAGGAGGAAAATGACTTGGTGCTGGAGGTGTAGTGCAGGAACGGCAGAAATGGGGTGTGTTTTATTCTGAGTCACAAGACAAGTACTAGTGATACTCAGTATAGTCAATATGTAAGTAAAGCTTCACTAGGCCCAATGGAGCAGCCAAAGAATGTAGAAGGGGCCCAGAGCAATGTGTTAACCAGGCAAAAGGGAAACCAGGATTATTCTGAGAATGTTCAGCTCAGTTTGGAGCCCTGGAATCCACAGTAATA
This sequence comes from Arvicola amphibius, assembly GCF_903992535.2. Lineage (NCBI taxonomy): Eukaryota > Metazoa > Chordata > Mammalia > Rodentia > Cricetidae > Arvicola > Arvicola amphibius. The sequence continues at coordinate 30,120,620 of NC_052065.1, read as the reverse complement.
TAACTTTAGGGTAGTTAATAAGCCAAGTCTATAATTTTGTCAAATGACAATAGCCTCTAGTTAAAAACCAACTAACAATAAAAATGTCAGTAAAAATTAATCTGACAACAATGTATAGGAAATTATTCCCAATAATAATATGAAATTTCATATACATTAGAGAAGGGATAGCCAGGGGGAACAGCCACTTAGCTGTTTATGTCAGCTCTTATGTTGACCATCCAGCTTTAGTCCAGTTTTCTTCTTTTCAGGAAAGGAAATTTGTTGGTGGGTCTGGTCAAGTGAGTGAGCGGATAATGGAGCTCCTTGGGGACCGAGTAAAGCTTGAGAGGCCTGTGGTTCACATTGACCAGACTGGGGAAAATGTTGTTGTGAAAACCTTAAACCATGAAATATATGAGGTAAGTAAGACTCTCAAAGTGAGGGAAAACAATCAGAATCACATGGGTAACTGAAGCATATATGAGGTCAAGGATAGCCCAGACTTCATTGAGTTGATTGGCCAGAGTACATCTGCCTGAAAGAAAACAAAAGGAATGAAACTATTTGAGAGGAGAGAAGATTAAAAATGTACTCTCTTTAACTGACCCTTAGGTAATTATAAAACCAAAAGAAATATTTGATAAGAATCAAGCATGGCTTATGGGCCTGGCATTATTCTAAGAGTTTGGAATTTTCTCACTTCATGAGGTTTTACATTTTAGAAAAAGACTAAAGCTATAGGCAAATATATTGAAATCTAAAGTGTATCAAATAGTGATACATAGTGTGGAAGAATGTAGATAAAAGTTTCTGTCCTGCTCAGTCTCACAGCTGTTCAGTCCCAAAGAAATGCACAGAGGCTTATATTAATTAAAAACTGCTTGGCCTATTAACTCAGGTTTATTATTAACTAGCTCTTACATCTTAAATTAATCCACAATTCTTGTCTATGTTGAGTCACATGGCTTGATACCTTTTTCTCAGTAAGGCATTCTCATCTTGCTTTCTCTACATCTGGCTGGTGACTTGCAGACTGTGCCTTTCCTCTTCCCAGAATTCTCCTAATCTGGTCAGCCCCCTATACTTCCTTCCAGGCTACTGGCAAATCAGTGTTTTATTAAGCCGATACAAGTGGTAAATCTTTACAGTGTACAAGAACATTATTCCACAGCAGACAAATCAAATGGGAAAAGGAGAAGGGATCCCATAAGGATGACTGGGATGATGGATCATGTTACTTTAAATAAGGTAGTTAGCAAAGGGAACATAGGTAAACTCAGAGCTGAAGGAGATAACTCTGTGGGAAAAGAACAACAGATGGATAGAACAACAGCCAGGACCAGGGCCTAAATTGGAAGCATGTCTGGACTGACCAAGGAATACAAGGTGATCAAAATGCAAGCAAAATGAAGGCAGGGACAAAGAATACGAAGAAGTGGAATGGAAAGGCAACCAGGAAGGCATGGAAGGTTTAGAACTAGGGAGTATTAAAGGCTGCTTTAGTTTTTAATGAGGTCTTTCTGGCTTCACTGTTAAGGGATGAAAAGGGAGCAAGGGTAGAAAGAGAAAGAGAGAGAGAGAGGATTAAGAAAAACTTCTGTAGCAGGCCAATGGTGTTTAACCATGTTTACTTTTCTTTCAGGCTAAATATGTGATTAGTGCCATTCCACCTATTCTTTGCATGAAGATTCACTATAGTCCTCCCCTGCCGATGCTAAGAAACCAGCTGATCACTCGTGTGCCTTTGGGTTCAGTCATTAAGTGCATAGTTTATTATAAAGAGCCTTTCTGGAGGAAAAAGGGTAAGTATATTCTGGACATAAAGACATAGCAGAGAAGGCCCAAGAAACTTTGTGTCAAGATACATATTTGGATATAACTATTTTCATTAGAATTCTGGACAGAAAACTCCTGATCCTGCCATCTTACCCTTCTGAGTGCTGGTATTATAGGTGTGTGCCACTACCTCTGGCTACTGCAAGTTCTATGAATAATTTTTCAAACAAAATATATTGACACAAACTCATGAATTATTTTTCCTGGGAATCTGACCAGTTCTTTCAATAATTTGATTTCAAGTTTATTTAATCCTCTCCAAATCTCCATGAAAACATGTGACTTTATTTTCTAAGATACCAAAAGCATGAATTTATAAAACATGGATTCATATATGGAGATGTTGCTCAATAATTGGATGATTGCACAACACATTCAAGATCCCTAACTTCACCCACCCAGAAAGTGGCAATTGTGAAATTTTTCAGGCCATGTTTTCTTAGTGTCAAGCACCTACTAAATTAAATAAAATCCATTTCTTCATCCATGTATATTAATGCTACTACACCAGGTAGGACAGTGAATGGGAACGCTCGCGAAAGTGCTGCTTTGTGCATTGTTTGAAACACTCCTGATATGTCACATTTAACACTCACACCACTAGATACATGTGGGTACCAACCACCTGAAATGTGGTTAGTGACACTAAAAACAATTTTTTGGCATTTTATTGCTTTAAGTGAATCACCACATACAGCTAGTATCTGCTGCTTTGAACAACATGTAAAATCATTTCTTTTTGTTCTCTGATCATGTCTACTTAACTACCAAGTGAAGACTAGGAGAGAAGAGCAATCCCTGTGGCTGAGGATAAAATAAAGGCCAGGGTGGACTAGAATGGAAGGAAGACTGTAGACATAAGACTGTGCTGGAAACAATTGAGAATAGTGTCACAGTTTGGTGTCTGGATAGCATTTCCTGTGCACAGTCAGCCCTTTGTATACATGGGTTCTGCTCATCACATCTAGCCAGCTTCAGATGAACAATATTCAGAAGAGAATTATACCTGTCTTGAACATGTGTAGGCCTTTTGTTCATGTTAGTTTCTTAATCATTTAGTATAAAAATTTATGTGGCATTTATATCCTATTAGGTATGTTTAGCAATCTCAAAATGACTTTTAGTGTATAAGAGAATGTGTTTAGGTTCCCAGCTTATGTAAGAGACTTGCACACCCAAGGATTTTGGTTCTCCTGGGGGTTCTTTGTAGTTGGGAGCTGTTCATTTGTTCTTGGCTGCTCAGACTCGAAATAATCACACAGAAACTATATTATTTGCAATACTGTTTGGCCAATAGCTTAAGTGTATTTCTAGCTAATTCTTATAACCTAAACTAACCCATCTCCATAATCTGTGCATCACCATGAGGACGTGGTCAACCTGTAAAGTTTTGGTAGACTCTGGTGAAGGTGCCTGTCTCCTATGGCAGCTATATGGTTTCTCCCTGTCTCCTCCTAGTCTCTCTCTTCATCCCTGTTTGGATTTCTCACCTGACTTTACTCTGTTAAGCCATTGACCCAAACAGCTTTATTCATTAACCAATAAAAGCAACACATATACAGAAGGACTTTCCACACCAGTTCTTAAAGTAAAATCTCCTGGATAAAGAGGGACAGTAAATTGATAACCTTACCCAACCGTGGTTCAGTCTCTTAACTCCCCTCCAGAAGCAAGTCCTGGTTATTACTCTTACTGTATTGGAACATCCACTGAGCAAGTATTCTACCCTTTGCAAAGTACTTACCTCAAAGATCTTTGACCTTTTGCCTTTGAATTGAATGACAACAGCATAATGGGGCTATGTTTCTTCTTCTGAGACCCAGGCCATAAATTTTAGGTAGCTGGCTATGGGCAGGTCGATAGAATTTAGGACAAGGAATAAAGACTAGTTTAGGTTTTTTGTTTGTTTGATGTAATTAGTTAGTGTTTAGTCATTTTTAATACACCATATTTTGATCATATTCTTTCACTCCTCCTTCCAGATCCTCCCCACCTCCCTACCACATATTCTCCAATATACTCTGATTTCTATTTAAAATACTTAATACATGTTGCCATCTAATAGCTATTATACAATATATATGTTTATATTATATATGTATAATATATGTATATGTATAAATAATATAAACACTGTGCAATATAAACACCATACATAGGGAATCATAGCAAAAAAAAGTTGATATATTCAGTTAGTACAGATTTAATTAAAAATGTTTTTGGTTGAGACAGGATCACTTAATGTAGCTCTGGCTGTCCTAGAATTCACTATGTAGACCAGCTAACTAGTCTTGAATGCACAGAGATTCTCCTGTCTTTCTAGAACATGCTTGGATTAAAGATATGTGCCACCAAGCCTGTCCTTAATTTTTTTATAGTAAGTTTGAATTGACTGTTATAGAACCCACAGATACAGAGGTCCAACTGTGTTTTGTTCCAGACAGTGATGATGAGATTACTTTAATTCAGAATAAATTAAAATTCTTACCCATGTTGCTGTTCTTGAAAGGAAAAGAGTCTTTAGAGGTTAGGTTTAAAATGGGACTCTGTGGTTCATTTTAGTTTCCCATGTGCTCTCTACCCTGTGTTCTAAAAGTTGAAGGCTGCTTCAACTGGCATTAAGTCATGAAGTGTCCAGACACAGCAGGACACATCTGTAGTCCTAGCTATTCAAGAGACTGAGGTAGGAAGGTCACATGAGACCAGGAGTTCATGACTGGCTTGAACAATATAGTAAGACCCCACCCTATATAGCTGAGGTCCCTGCCTCTACCTCCAGGTGTGAGGATCACAGGTATGTACCACCACAGCCAGTTTGTTCACTGCTGGGGAACAAATCCAAGGCCTTGTGCAAGCTAGGCAGGCACTGTACCAGCTGTGCTACAATGTCTGGACCTACTCACTTTTTTTAATAGGACCTTGATTACCTAGCCATCTCCTTGACATCAGTTTAATTTGCTTTCATATACTTAGAGTATAATGTGTTATGTTTGGCCTCCAAATTTCTCAAGTTGAAAACTGTATGTTTAATTGCATTTATTGTGGGTGAAATGATAGGGTAATGAACATGTTCATTCACTTCACTCTTTTCTAAGATTTCTGTGGAACCATGGTTATTGAAGGAGAGGAAGCACCAATCGCATACACATTGGATGATACCAAACCAGATGGCAGTTATGCTGCTATAATAGGGTAAGACACAATTATAGTATTGTAGCTGTATTTGCTATTGGCAAGGCAATAAAATACTGTTGATTAAGGAATACAAAGCTTTGTTAAAAGAATTTTTTACTTGATAGTACTAATATCTGAATCCAGTGTTAGAAGTATTTTATTGCTTCTTTTTAATTAATAAATACCTAGATGTCAAATACCAATAACATTTAAATTTTGTTATATCAATTTTCTACCTCATATTTAATGTATTAGTAGATATATTTGGGGGACATCTTTACATGATAGACTGATGTTACTTCAGTGTATTACTAGGAGGAGTGTTTTACTAAGTAGTTTGTGGGCATCCATGTTGTTTACTATGTTTTCTGTTGCTGTAGCAAAGTTCTTAAGACTGGCCAACTTAGGAAGGAAAGAGCTTTGCTGTAGCTCAGTTTTGGAAGTGCAAGCGCATGGAATCAATATGCACTAGGCTTCTGATGAGTGCCTTGTGCTACTCCATACATGGCAGAAAAGTGGGAGGGAGTAAACATCTGTTGCAAAATCAAATGGCAAGAGTGGATTCAAAGAAGCAAGCAGAGAGGCCAAGTTAGCTATCTAAAATAGCCCACTCTCCTAAGAAGCAATCCACTGTCACGAAAAGCATATTAGTCCTTTGAATTTCTAACAATGTAATGTTCTGAAAGGCCCTACCACCTCTCAATGTCATTATAATTTCAACATGAGTTTGGGTAATGACCACTCTATCTAAATCGCAGTAAATGTTACTCATGAGAGTGAGCTTTTTCTGAGTCCCACTACGAAGATATGAAGGCCAGCCCTATCTTCACCTTGCCAGAGAAGACTGGCATAGCTGAAGAGTGTTTAGGGGCCAGTAGTGGATATAAAGACATATTTACCTAGAGTAAAAATTGAGATGACCAACAGAAGGCAAAGGCGAGAACAGGAAGGGAAAAACAAGTTGTTAAGCTGAAAGCAGTTGTTGAATTGGAAATGTGACAGCATCCAAAAAACTGAGTGTTACAGACAGAACCAAAGGGCAAGAGTGCAAGGAAGGACTGGAGACACAGCCTTAAGAGAGCATTTGAAGTCCAAGTTCTTCCCTCTTGGTCACCAGCTTGTTGGAGGGCAGTGGCTCAGTCATCATATTACCCTAGGCAGAAATCATGGCCAGTCATTTACTTTTGGTGCCTTGATCTCCCAAAGGCAGAAAGTGCTCCTCACTGTCAGGAATGCAATATAAAAACAGGAACACTATGAACATTGTTAGTATATAAATTGTTTCTTCTACATGGTGCACAGAGTGTGTGTAGCTATAGAAATGAAGCTAAGATGAACGAAAGTATTAAATTGCTTACTTTTTCTTTGTTTTCAGATTTATCCTTGCTCACAAAGCTAGAAAACTGACACGCCTTACCAAAGAAGAAAGGTAACAAAATGTTCTTTCCTTCTTTCTTTCTTCCTTCCCTCTCCTCTTTCTTCCCTCTGTTTTCCTTCCTCCCCCTTCCTCAAGTCCCCCCTCCTTCCTTCCTTTTCTCTCTCTGCTTCCTTCTCTCATTCCCTGCCAACTTCCTTCCTTTCCTCCCTCATTTGCCTGGCTCCATCCCTTCTGTCTGCCTTCCTTCCTTCTCTTCCTCCATTCTGCTCTCCTTCCTTATTTCCTTATTTCCGTTTATGTTTTAAGTTGATAGAAAAATTATTTTTAGAGCGAGAACACACACTAAATAGGGAGTGTGGTTTTTCAAGCAAGTTGCCTTTCTTTCCTCTGCCTTCTTGCCTTTTTCATTTCCTTTCTTCTTTCATTTTTGACTATTTAGTTGTCTTTCAATGTTTATTCACTTTTTAACTTACAAAATACCGCATAATATGTGCATTGCTAATGTGATGTATCTGCTATGCTAATGACAAGGGTCTTATATGCCACAATGCTTATTACTTAAGAACCAAATATTCAAATTACTACTTATCAAGTTATTGTACAAAGACATTATGGAAAGAACTATGAACAATATGAAAAAGGACATAATGAAAGTGCTGAACATTTACTTATGGAGGAGAGAGGGAGACAAATTGCTAGGTTAGGCAGCACTACATAAGTGATGCATAGCAATTGCAGATTATAAGTACAGAGACTAATTTCTCTGGAGGTTATTTCTTTGGGCAATTTTTCATTCACCACTGGAATATATATATACATATATATATATATATATATATGAATGACATATTTAATGACTCAAAGCCTAAATGACTTTACAGTGCATTCTTTCAGTCTGCATCGGCTTATTCCTCCATAACCAGTGCTACCTTGATGCATGGCCAGAGCTGTGGAAGTCTGACTGGGCCATAGATTTTAAAATATTCCCAATGGAATATAAGATCCATGAAAGTTAGGAAGTGTTATCTGATTGACTCACTACTTAATCTTCTATGCCTTGAACAAGTCTTTTCCCAATTTGTCTTTTTGATCATGTTCAGAACTTAGTCATCATATACTGTAACAGCTGTATCTTTTTATGTGGTCAAGGTTATTCATTTTAACAGTTTAATAAATGATCTGTCATACACAGAAAAATTCTATTCCAACATACTGTTTTTGCTTTATCTTTTGTTTAGATTTTATTTTCTAAATGTGTGTGTCATAAGGATGCATGTATGTATGTATATGTAACTTGTGTATATGTGTGTGGGCGTGTGTGTGTGTGTGTGTGTGTGTGTGTGTGTATACATGTGAGTGCAGGTTCCCTTGGAGGCCAGAGGTTGGATACCTCTAGAACTGAAGTTTTGGGCAACTATGAACTGCCCAGTGTAGATTCTGGGAACTGACCATGGGTCCTCCAATGAACAACATACACTCTTAACCACTGATTCATTTCTCCAGCCCTCCAAGATATGTATTTTTAATTAATTTCCCACTACTTTGGGGCTAATAATGAGAGAAGAGTTAGGTGACTTGCTGCCTAGTCAGGCTGCCCTCTGACTCACCAGGCTTGCCTTTAAATCCCAGGCTTCCTGCCTCCATCTCTCAAGTGCTGAAATCACAGGCATGCAACACTGTGCCCATCTCTGGACTCTATCTGAAAATCTTTTCTTTTTCTGAAGTATAATTTGATGTAACAGTATCATGGAGCATCAAGGTACTCATGAGTACTTATTAATAACCAAAGAGTTATTGATGCCTTATAGGGGAGAAAACCCCTGTTTTCTTTAAGGATGTAGACTCTAGTAAACTGACCATGGTCTGGTGGCTGAGCCCACATCCATGAATAGATTGCTAGCACAAATTGGACTTGGTGAGTCATTTAAAAAAGGAGAGGATAGGGAATAGATATGGAAGGAGTTAAGGGGAAGATTGGAGGAGAGACATGATCCAAATATATTGCATATATGTAAAAACATCTCAAATAATAAATAAAATATAACTTTTTAAAAAGAAGTGAAGGTTCAATTTCATTTCTTTCCTTGGCAGCCATATTTTGGAATTATAAGTCTCTTCTCCAAGAGTTTAAAATGCCCACCTTTCTGAATTCTAAACCTCCTTATAGATTTCATTCCATTTCTAATGTTACCTGCATACTTTTACTCTGTCATCATTCCTCTGTCCATGCCAAGCTATTTCAGAGAAAGAGAGGTGCAGAAGAAAGTAAGAGTTTTTAGTCATCTGCTTGTAGAAAGAGTTCCTATATTTAAAACAAGATTACATTTTAGAAAGAGATTTAGTTTTATGTGTATGAGTGTTTTGCCTGCATGTATGTCTGTGCACCATATTGCGCTATGCCTGGTGCCTGATGATACTAGAAGAATGTGCTGGATGCCCTGGGACAGAGGTTGCAACCTGTTGTGAGCTACCACATGAATGCTGAGTATCAAACTCAAGTCCTCTGGAAGAGCACCAACTCTCTTAACTCCTGAGCCAACTCTCATGTTCATGATAATACTACTTTTAAAACTCTAAGTCATGCTTAAGATCTTCTTTATAGTATTACTAATCTATAAAAATGGTATTGAAACAGCTATATTTATTTAAAGAAATATATCATTAGCTAGATTTATGGTAATTGATAAATTAGTTGATTCATCTTAACTGGCTAATTATAATTGCTGGCTTACTTCCAACTCTACCACTAGACTTAGAAGCTAGAATTTGCTGAGAATTTATTTATTAGAAACAATTATTAGACTAGAAACCTTATATTGGTGCTTTTCGAATTTGAGATTCACGTGGAAGGCTTGTAAAATGCAGATTGCTGCTATTTTCCTTTCCAAGTTGAGAGTCACTGGAGGAACCGGAGACCTGCCTTTCCAAGTTGATAGATCCAGAGATTCACTTTAGTCTCTTTCTTAAAGATTTAGCAATAATCTCCCAACTCATTTTAAGATATTAAAAATGTGATAAATTCTTCGTTTTCAAAAATTAAAATGAAGTTGGGTATGGTCACACTTTCCTGTAATCATCTCTCATGAGAGGTCAGGGCAGGAAGATTGAGAATGCGAAGCAAGCCTGGATTACGTAGCAGTGTAGTATCTCAAACAAAAGAAAACAGCAATTAGTTAACATGAAATGCCAAAGTGGAAAAGCTAGCACTCAGAGACTTTGATACAAGGAATAAATGCTTCTCACTTTTTCTTTGTCTCAGTTCCTTTAACCTTCACTTTCATCATTAAAACGTTATTTTTTTCTCTTGTACAGACTGAAGAAACTTTGCGAGCTATACGCAAAAGTTTTGAACTCCCAAGAAGCTCTGGAGGTAAGATTGTTTCCCAGCCTTTTTCCAGTGGGGAGAGGCCTGGTTTTTTTCCCCTAAAGCAGGGACAGGTTTGTGCCAGTTGGACCCTACAGTTCATCTTTTTCCGAAGAATCACAGAAGGGTCTGTACATGTAGGTTTAATGTATAAATGGTTCCATAAAGTGTGAGCTAGTCCTGTCTGTGCATGTAATGAGGCAAGGAACCTGGGGCATACTCTGGGCTTAGGTAGTGCTTCTTTTGTCCCTAAACTCAGAGCTGTTCCCAGAGCAGGCATTTGAGTGACAGCAGTTTGTAATTCAAATTCTCCGGCACTGTATGAAATCATTGGATGATTGCTTAATGAGATAAGAAGTTGTTTTTATATTTTCTAAAAGGTGATAATTTTCATTTGATAAAGTGTCTTCTAAAAAGGATATTGATGATCAACTTCTAATGTTGAAAAGATGTCACTTTTGTCCTTGTGTGTGTTTTTATACAAAGAAAGTCACTTGCTTCAGTGTGACTTTGATATTTGTTGTGTCAGAGAAAGAAATTCCTTGGAGAAAGGGGAAATGAAAGAAAATGCCCAACTTTTCTTCTGATTGGCTGCAAAGAGCGAGAGAAAGATGCTCAGGAAGCAACAGCTGCCCCAGATGTCAAACCAAAGCATAATGATAGTGATAACACCAAAAGGGGCTTAGGGCCTTTCACCACTTAGGCAGGCCTCACACTTTGTAAGTAGGGTGCCTTAAATGACTATGCAAAGTCAACTAAATGATTGCATTTAAAAACCAAAAGCTTTCAAAGTCTAGTTTTAAATATTTTGTTATATCAATTTTCTGTTTTCGAAAATATGCTTAATAAACTTTCTGTCTAGGTTATTCATTGTTGGCTCCCCGCATCCCCAGGTAGAATTGAACCTAGGCTTTTGAATGCTAGGTCTGTGCTCTATTTTTATAGGGAGTTCGGATTTTGCAAAACTCTCAGCTAAAATACAGCCTCTTGATAGCTAAAACACATTTTCCAAACCACTGGTTGTTTTACAAGTTCAACCATCCCGCCATAGTGAGTACGTACTATGAATATTATTCTACCTTCAGCAAAGCTTGCTGCTACCAAAACATCATCTGTTTCATAGATAAACACTTCTGTTTATTTTTTCTTGGTCAGCCATCCTTGTAAACTATATCATTTTAAAACTTTCTCAAAACCATTGAACACTAAAAGCTTTCTGATAGGTAAAAAGAAAGTGAAACTGGAAACAGATAATTATTATGAGCAAGAACTTAAGATAACCATGTTCGGGAATAGTTGTAGTGAGGAGCTGTGAGGGCAAGCTTGCTTTTCGTCCTGCCCTGCTCCAGGCCGCCGGCTAGCTTATGCCCCAAAATAACAACACACAGATTGTATTCTTTTAAATACTGCCTGGCCCATTATTTTCTGCCTCTTATTCACATCTTGACTAGCCCATATCTAATAATCTATGTAACACCACGAATGGTGTCTTACCGGGAAAGATTCAGCATGTCTGACCTGATGGCTGGCTTCATCGCATCTGGCATCTCTCTGAGGAGAGGCACGGTGGTCTGTCTAACTTAAGAGAGGCGTGGCATCTGACTGAGCCATCTACCTCACTTCCTTCTTCCTGTTCTGTCTACTCCACCCACCTAAGGGCCGGTCTATCAGATGGGCCAGGCAGTTTCTTTATTAATTATCCAATGAAATCATCAGATAAATAGAAGACACACCTACATCAAATAGTGGTGCATTTCCATAATCCCAGTACTTGGAAGGTAGTGGCAGGAGAGTCAAGACACTTAGGTAAGCTTATACCACATGAGAAAACTTTGTCTCAAAACATAATTAAATTAAAACAGGTATGTGACAAATAAAAAAACTTTCTAAGGTCTGAAATTATCACAAGTTTATTATTCAAAACATTTACCTGCCCAAAGGCCTGTCTTTAGAAACATCAGGATAATATGGCCATATTTCAGAAGTGCAGACAGCCTTCTGTATGTACAGGTTCTGAAAAATATTTGAAAAACTGCCCATACCCTGAAGTTTTAGTGTGATAAGTATTTGTATGGCATTTATATTGCAGTGTGTACTATAACTAATCTAGAGAAGAATTAAAACATACAGGAGGGTTGCACACATTACATGCAAACACTGCACTACTTTCAACAAAGGGCTTGAGGGAGCAGGGAGGCTTGGAAGCAGTGTCTTTCAGATTCTAAGAGACAGGTGCAATTTATTCTGTACAATGAAGTCTATAAGCATGTACTCGATACACAATAAACAAGATACTGTCCTCTGCCTCTCTTTCAAGCTTTTGTCCCTCTTCCTTACAGCCAGTCCATTATGAAGAGATGAACTGGTGTGAAGAGCAGTACTCCGGAGGTTGTTACACAACCTACTTCCCTCCCGGCATCATGACCCAGTATGGAAGGTACTGCCCAATCACTGCACCAACTCATACAGGGCTGGCACACATTCAAACAAGCTATGTTTAATAAATAAAAATGAACTGAGCTGTGACTGAAAGCCCTGCAATTGAAGCCAAGCTCCAAATAAGTTACCGTGTTTCTTGCTAGTTTTTGTCAATACCAGAGAGAAAGAATATCCTCAACTTCCTTTGAAGCTCATGCGTCTCATAAAGGAAGTCACAGTGCTATACCATGTTTGCTGTTTCTTTCCATTCTTCATTCTGCTAGAGACTCAAACTCAACCAATATAACCAGAGAAAGTTGACACATAAGGAGCACTTTAAATAGGCAGAGGGTTTAGTGTCCTAATACTTAGTCTGGAACTCAATAAACTTCTTCAGACACCGTTCTGTGTCAATGTGGGCATGGCTCTGTAAACTTAGAATCAAATCTAGACCAGGGAGGAAAGGGCTTGTGTTCCTACTCTATTCCTAGCAATCAGCTATTTAGTCATTTATTGTTGTTGGATTTGATTTTCCTTAGCACCTGGATGAGAAATACATGATAATGTAATTATTACCTGAGTTATTCTTTTGAAACTTTATTCTGATTATAACATACGATATAACTGTCCCATTTAGAGTTCACAGGTTTTTAGTAGTCAAGAGCATTGTGTATCCAAGTATGAGTCACTGGTGTTGAGTTCAGTGCATATGATGATGATAACAAGGTATAAATTAAGGGTCATTACTCCAGTTCTCCTAGCAACACTAAACTAAATCAGGAGAAATAATGAAAGGGCATTGAGAGAGTACAGCACAGAGTGTTAGTGGGTGAAGGCAACTGATCCAGCTCTCCATGAGAAGCAGTGTGGAAGAAGGGTCAAAATTTGTTTAGCAGAAGATGCTTAGTGATTCTGGAGATCATGTTCCTTATCTGCCTATAGAGGCCAAAATAGAATCCAGAGAAAATTTGAGGGCTAAAGGATATTGATACTGTGCAAAAAACTTCTGAATCATTAGGTTACTTTTCAGATCTGCTGGGTACAGACTAAGTACAAGTAATTGTTTCATTCGGTGTGTACTGGATAAGTGCTAACCATTTCCTGACCGTTTCTAAAACTGTCAATATCAGTACCTCCTTTCTGAGGAGTTGACAGTGTTGGAGGCAACGGTGAGAAGCAGAGGAAGGACAGAGCATTAGAAATGAAAGTATTATAGCGCCAGTGCTTTAGTTAAGGGCTATAAAAATATTCTGGGGACTTGTGGAATTTTGCAATCTCACCTTAGCTAGTGAAGTGGAATGGCTTTGTGTCAGGCTGTAGGGGGCAGAATAAGCCTCCTGGGGAATGCAGTCTAGGCTGAATGGTATGGAAACAATCATCCTTTGGAATCCTGCAAGTTCTTACGAGGCTTTGGGCAAAGCTAGGTGTGACAGGTCTATAGGTGATACTGACGACAGAATGACAAGAATCAAGGATTTAGAAGTTAAGAAGAACCATTTTTGATCATGGAAGCCTGAGACGGAATGAAAATGGCTGTAAATGGTACTCCTTTTAAGGTGTGTTTGTAAGCGTGATAATGGACTTTCATTCTTATGGGCTAAGTGCCCGTGACCTTTCCATCTCTTTGCTTAGAATGCTAGCACTATGGAAACTGTGATGGTAATATATTAGGTAACACAGAGATGGTAAAAATAGAGATGTTGGCAGCTGCTCGACATACTTCAAATGTTGCATCTGCAGTTTTCTAGCACTGTGGCTCTTGCTGAGTCACTGCACATTTCTCTGAGCCTGCTGGTTTCTTCGTAATGTGAGATATTAACCAGTAGTCTGTCATGGAGTTCTTGAAAAGATTAGAAAGAAAATAGAATGGAGTACAGAGATGACATGTAGCAGGACTGTGTTAGAGTTGTTAGATCACTTGGCTTTGAATACTACCTCTGCTATTTGCTGTCTGTAAACTAGAGAAAAGCACTTCACCTTTGTTGTTGGTTACATTCAAGGAAGCAGACCCTGAAGCAAGCAGTAAACAGGATAGATGATCCACTGTGTCCTTAGGATTGACACTAGGGAAAGGGAGAGGAAGGAAGTAGCTGGAAGGGCAAGAAGCTAGGTGATGATGCAATGTCAACAAAGCTGCCAGCTGACCCCGTGAAGCATTCTGGAAGCATTCTGGAAGTAGAATGGTCCTTCCAAGTGGTCTCATGTTAGAGTTTGTGGCTTGCATTTTTAAAAGCTTATTTCTATGTCAGTCACTGGTGCTGGAAGGAGTCATGATGTAGTCTTCTCCAGTGGAAATAGCCACCTCCAATGAGTGCCCGCATGAGAATACCATCTTCTGGAAGGACTTCCACCAACAAACAGGTTCTTCATTCCTGGTGGCGCATCACAGGGCCTACCACAGTCTGCCTCTACATTCTCCTGTGGGAGATGTGTATAATCATAGTACTAGGGGTTTGGTGGGAGTAAAGAACTTTGAAGAGCTGGTGCCCAACAATTTTTAACTTAAAGTTTTGTGTAATTGTTCTGAAATGTAGTGAATTGGAGTTAATTATCATTAATCATAAGACTTATTTATTTCTTCAGTTTCATTATTATAAGCCATCTTTAAAATCATTAGACTATCCCGTTAAGACATAGATAAGGTATGGGGATGCAGTTCAGTAGTGGAACACATACCTAGCATATATAAAGCTTTGGGATACATCCTGTATCATACAGAAATAAAACAAAACAAGTAATTATTAAAAACAGATGAGTAGGGCAAAGCTTGGTTAGTAGAAACTGTCAAGTTTAATGGTAGAATAACTAGGGAAGAAATCAGAAGCATGTGACACCTTCCTCATATACATGCTTGGTTTAATCAGTCCCTCACTTCATAAAGATAATCAAATACTTATTTTGTCCGTATTAATGTCAGATCCTTTCCCTGTAATCTCTTGGAACCAGAGTATGTGAACTTCAACTTCTGTCCCATTTTGCCCATGACAGAGATAATAGAATATCTGAGGTCCCTACGAAACATTATTCCACATTGCCAGTTTTTAATCTAAGAAAGGAACTGGCCTGGGTCCTCATGAGAGAACTCACTTCTGGATTTATGAAATGACATTTACTGCTTTGTTTTTGTTCCCAGGGTTCTACGTCAGCCAGTGGGCAAGATTTTCTTTGCAGGCACTGAGACGGCCACACACTGGAGCGGCTACATGGAGGGGGCTGTCGAGGCTGGGGAGAGAGCTGCCAGAGAGGTAGATCACCTAGACCTGATGTTATAGCATCAAAAAATATTTTCACAAGGATTTAAAATACACATTATTCTTTTTCTGGCAAGTAAGTCTTCTAGTCGCATTCCCACTAAGGTATGTTCACATACACTAAAATTTATGGTGAAACTAATGGTTGAGACCTTTTATGCCATAAATAAAAGATCTTTGGGGATCTTTCTAAAGGTCAAGTAGATTTCTCTGCCTTTTATCTTGACATTTTAGATACATATCCCAAGAGACATTCACTTCATTCTCTGTTAAAGAATAAAAGAAAGATAGTATCTGTTTTGCTATTTGTCAAGGTAATCTTTCATTTCAGATCCTACATGCCATTGGGAAGATTCCAGAAGATGAAATTTGGCAGCCAGAACCAGAGTCTGTGGTAAGCTATATTTCACAAATTTACTCTAAGAATGATTGTTCCCATGAACATACTTGTATATATGCAGATTCCTTTTCTTAATGATTCTATGTATGGCTATCTAAGTAAATCACATGAATTAAGGGTTTATATGAACTTTGATAAATTTACAGTGCTATATCTCTTGAAAATTAATAATAAAAACGACTTTTATCATAAGGAAATATTTTCTAGAGAACTCTAGACATATTTGAAATTGAGTGGGGATGGGGCATTGTGCAATGGCAAAATGTTTGCTTAGCATGTGTAAGATCCTGGGTTAGATCTCTAACAGGACAAGAAACAAAAGAAAGGGGAAGAAAAGAACAAAACAAAACTCAAAATAAGAACTCAATCATAAGAGCTTCAATGTCTATTGAATGGTCTCATTTAATGATTCTCAAAAAGAAATAGGAAAATAAGGTAGAAAAAGAAGAGGCAGGGAAAAGTTTATTATCTTTACCCCGTGGTGAAGGAGTGGAACAAAGTGGAGCACATTTAAACTCACTTCAATCACATATTTTTTGTAATAAAACCATAAGATTTTTTATGACTTACAAAAAGGATACACAGAATTTAGAGAATATGTATCCATAAAGTCAGTTATTCCTCTATCCTTTTAAGCCTAAAGCCATAGAGGATAGCCCTCACACTCCAAAATTACTGCCCTAGTACTTCTGCTAGAAATAAGATGGTGGACTGAGGAGGAAATTCATCCATCCTCTCTCAACAAACATTTATGATATGCAAGGACCTTGTGGTCTGAGAATGCAAGGGCTTTCAGATGGGAAGACAGAGAATAACCCCAAAGTACGATTCTGACAGAGGACACCCTGAGAGAAAACATGAGAGGTGGAGCCATCTCACCCTCGGGTTGCAGAAAGACTAACAAAGTCACATAAAGGGCAGGTGAAGAAGAGGGAGTGAGCCACAAGGGAATGTTGTATTTTATACCAGAGGTTGGAATGAGTGGGTTATTTTAAAATAAATCTGAAAGAAATAGTTTCTGGAATGACATGCTCAACATGGTACTCACGCAAATGTTCTCTGAACCCAGGATGTCCCTACACGACCCATTACCAGCACCTTCCTGGAGAGATGCTTGCCTTCTGTGCCAGGCCTGCTAAAGCTGCTTGGATTGACCACCATCTTTTCAGCAACAGTTCTTGGTTTCCTGGCCCACAAAAAGAAGTCTTACCTGCTTGTGCGTTTCTAAAGAAGGGCCTTCCACACCCACAGTCGTCTCATTCTGTGCAGCAGGAAGGCTTTTTATAAAAGTGGGAAGGGGTTGTTATAAAATTTCACAAAGACGCAGAGAACATGGAGTGAGAAATTACAGTAACTTGTTTTCCATTTTGGTTGGTTGTGAGCGCCCCTACTGTGTTACACCCATTTCCAACTTTTCTGCCCTCTCAATTTTTAGAACAGACACAAAGCCTTGCTCAAGCTCCTTGCTTACTCACAACTTAGCTGGCCATGCACACAGATATTTTTTTTCCCAAAACCCTGTGGCTTGTGCTTTTCTTTCCTCCTGTGTGTTATGTCCTCACCTATTCAAGTTCTTTGGAGTCATACATACGGTCTTGTCTTGTTATAACTGGAAGACACTGACTACCATCTGGAGCTCATCTTCTCCCTTAGAGTTGAATAAACCAAATGCAACAGAGGTCAAACTTAATCACACAAGGCCTACAAGAAAGCCCTGAATTTGGGGACCTAGAATACAAGTTGATGATTTTCCCACCTCCCAAGATGTATTTCCTAATCATCCTCTATTTTATGCCTTATACAGTCACTGGTGGTTGTTCCTAAGTGGATTTACTTTGTATTGACTGGTATTATGCTACTCAGTAGATGTCCTTTAGTCTTGCTGTTTTGTGCAGTATTGCCAACTGATTTTTAATTTTCTTAAGAATGGAAGTCTTACCTTTGTCATTCTTTTGTATCTTCATTATAATTCAATTAACATATTAAAACACACTTAAGTAGTTAAAAATAAATCTGTTTGAGCATATGTTTGTTGTTTCTTCTTTTTGGGTGAACATTAAAGGTTTTAATAAGCCAAACCAAGTCTAGATGTTATGTGCATTTTGATGGTGTGATTCATCATGAACTCACATATATGGTAAATGATTTAAAATTGTTCAGTAAGGATTCTGTAAGACACAGCTTCTTGCTCTTATCTTCAGCCAAAATCCATCAAAATAATATACACTAATTAACATAAGATTCATAACCTATTCAAATAATTATAACACTTCAGCTGACCTTTCATACTTCATATCAGTGTGGTGCTCTTTACTAGGTAAACCCATTAATTGCAAACTATAATGTCACAGTCCATTAAGTCCTGTGTAAATTAATTTTAAATGAGATCATCATTTTGAAGAGCTCACCCTTCTTGACCCCAGGGATTAATAAATAATACTAGAATTTCTGTTCCTACAGTGACATTCATGTGCATGGATTTATGGGAACTTTAGAAACTAAATGAGGAATGTAAAGAACCTGTTAAGAATTCTTATCTCTTTTGGGGTTTCTAAATCTGTTTTAAAATGTACTGCTAGGATTAGAATAGTTACTTGGTGGTGGGACACTCAAGCAGCATTGCCACAGCCCCAGGTTTTATCCTAAGCAAAAGCAAATCAAAACTAATACAAGGAGGACAGAAATTGGAGGATTAGTGAAAATCAGGGATTTTATTATTCCTCAGTACTTATTAGTCATTTAAATTACAACAGTTGTACTGTGCTTTGTGACTTCAACTATAGGATTATTTTTCTGTTTAAGAAGAATGGGTAGCTGGCTTTGGTGGCTTACACCTAAGATTCCAGCACTTGGGAAGATTTCAGATTCAAGATCTGTCTAGGTATAGAGAAAGCCTATAAATAATAAAGAAGTGGAGTTTACCTCAATTGGTAGCATGTTTGATTAGCATACACAAGCCCTAGGTTAGATCTCCAATATTTCATAAAATTAGGCTTGCTAATGCATGTCTATAATCCCAGAACTTGAGAAATGGAGGCAAGAAAATTGGGAGTTGAGGGTGATCATCAGATGTTTAACAAACTTAGGAAGCATCAGACACAAGCTGAAGCAGTCCTGTAAACCAGTATGGAGAATTCTCAGAAATCTAAATGTAGGCATATTTTATGGTCGGTGCAAAAGACTGAACATCATATTCCACAGATACCGGCTCAGCCATGTTCATTGCTGCTCTATTCATAATGGCTAGTAATCAAAACAACCTAACAGCCCTTCAACTGATAAAAGGATAATGATATTATGTGTGTGTGTGTGTGTGTGTATTATTTAGCTATTGAAATATGAAATCATGAATTTTGCAGGGAAATGAATAGAACTAAAGCATATTATACTGA
Organism: Arvicola amphibius; assembly: GCF_903992535.2. Taxonomy (NCBI): domain Eukaryota; kingdom Metazoa; phylum Chordata; class Mammalia; order Rodentia; family Cricetidae; genus Arvicola; species Arvicola amphibius. The sequence continues at coordinate 30,101,425 of NC_052065.1, read as the reverse complement.
ATAAGATAACCTAAATGCAAAGAGATGAATAACACATATTCTGTATTTGTGGATCCTGGCTCTTAATCTTTAGATGTGAATCTATAATTTGGAGTAGCTACAGGAAAGTAAAGGGGGATCAGGTGGTGAGAAGGAACTCTAGAGAGAGGAATAGCAGGACACCGGGGGAAATGGGGAAATTAAGGGAGATTTAACTGAGAACAGTGGATATAGACTATAGACAGGAAGGGGTGAGGGATTAATAACACTAAGGATGTTTGAAAAACCATAAGGAAACATTTTAATATCTAACTAAAATCACATTGAATACCTACATAAGTGTATGTGTCAATATATGTAAATAATTTAAAATTTATACCACAAAGGTATGAATTTGATACTCCAAGAGCCATATTCTATTTAACAAAACCCCAATACCAGACACAAGGAACCTCCTTTTGAATTGTTGGTCCTGGGAATACAAGAGACTATCCCAAAATACAGGCTATTTGCTGTTGCCCTTTGTCATCTTAACAGAACTTGAAGGTAAAATCCTATTGCTGAAGAAACCACACATTTGGGACAAAATACTTGAAAAAATTAAGCTGGTGTGCTGTGGCATAAATGAAAATATAGTACACAAGAAGTTTATGTCTAGGAGAGATTTTAGGAAACAGGGGGGAAGGGGTCAGGAACATTGTAGGAAAACCTACAGAAATCACTGTTCTGGCTCATGGGATCTCACAGAGTCTGACCCCACAACCAGGGAGCCTTCATAGGACTGACCTAGGCCCTCTGCATATGTGTGACAGTTGTATAGCTTGGTCTATATGTGGGGCCCCAGGCAATGGGAGCATGGGCTGTCTCTGGTGCTTTCATTGGCTCTTGGGAACTTATTCTCATGCTGGATTGCCTTACCCAGCCTGAATACAGAGGGAAGTGCTGAGTCTTATAGCAGTTAGATATGCCATGCTTTACTGAAGTCCAAGGGCAGCCAGCCCCTTTCTGGATGATCAGAAGGAGAGGTACATAGAGGGGAGGAGGAGGCAGATAGTGGGAGAAGAGAGGGAAGGCTTTAGGAGGATGTAAGATTAATTAATTGTTTTTAATAAATGAATAAATATTAATAATTAATAAAGAAGAATAAATAAATGTCTTTGCAAACTTATATTCACAAAGAAGTACAAAAGAAAGAAGTCACCAAAATGCAATATAATTCTGAGAGTAATTTTTATTTTCTTGTTTTTGGAATTTTCTAAAATGTCTATCTTGACTATTTTAAGTAAATAAAAGACACCAAATTAAATAAATAATTATAGAGTCCCAAATCTGCCAGAATTTCTAAAAAGGAGAAAAGGAGAAAATTTCCTCATCAACAGGTTTAGATGAACAATTCAAAAATAAAACGTAGAGTCCCTATTGTTTTATTCCTCATCCCAAGTTCTGGTGTTATTACAGTTTGTTATTGAGAGAAGAAACTCTTTTCTAGTCTTCTTTTCATACTCTGGACTCCCTATAATGCTTAATCCATTAAAGGTGTCAAATCAATAAAGAAATAGATTGCTGTAATTTTCACTTTGATTCTGCCTTAGCTATCCTGAGCTACACTCAATGAGTCTCTAAAATGTCTCTGTGCCAAATGAGTCAACTATCATTTTTCTTTCTCCTCATTTTGAGATTATCAATTTTTTAATTTAGTTGAGGTAGCACTAATAGCTGCTTAAATAGTTTCCATCTTGTAAATATTAATGGTTATATTATGGTTCTCAATTGGTGGCATACATTAGAGTAACTGGGGCATTTAGATAGCCCAAATGCCTAAGAACATGAGGAGGTTAGCACCACAGGATGGTAGGGGTTGAGCATTTCCCCAGCTCTTGTCTGTGAAGTTCTAGCCAAAGGCTGGGAATACTCATCTGAATATACAGGAAGGTTTGGAAACATGGCACCGAACCTCTGCCTCCATCCTCTTTCAGCTGCTGAGATATACTGAAATAGAAAGAAGACACAGAAAATGATCTGAAATAGAGATAAACAGTTTGTTATGCTAAGCATTAATTAAACAACATAAAGACGAGAGAAAGGAGGGAAAACTGCAGTTGGGATGTAAGACAAACAAACAAAGGGAGGCATGTTTCCTTGATCACAGAGGCATCCAGGACTGAAAAAAGTATCTTGAAAAAATGGTTACCTTCCTTTGCCTCCCCTGGCCCCACCAACCCTCTAACAAGGACTTTTATGAAGACAGTTCACACTGGAAGTCACCCAGGGAGCAAAAAAAGTAGAGAACTGTTCCAAGGCTATGGTGTTCAAGTGGTTGTTGGGGACCCTTTGAAGAGCTGTGCAGAAGGTACTTTTTGGAAAAAAATTGTCTGATGGTCTAAAGAAGGGAGTATTGATTGCCCACTGATCAATCTCTTCCCAGTAATTGTAGTGAGAGCTGTGGGCAGGCCTGCTTTTCGTCCTGCCCGGCTCCCACACAGCTAGCTTTACACCTGAAACAACAACACACAAACTGCATTCATCCAAACACTGCCTGGCCCATTAGCTCCAGCCTCTTACTCACATCTTGATTAACCCATATCTAATAATCTGTGTAGCACCACGAAGTGGTGCCTTACCGGGAAGATTCTAGCGAATGTCCATCTTGGGCTGGAGCTTCATTGCGTCTGGCTAGGTGGCTGGCTTCATGACATCTCTCTTCCTGAGGAGAGGCATGGCAGTCTGGCTCAGAGAGCAGAGGCATGGTGATTTATTAACTTCCCTTCCCAGCATTCTGTTCTGTCTACTCTGCCCACCTAAGGGCTGACAAATCAAATGGGCCAGGCAGTTTCTTCATTAACCAATGAAATCAACTCAAACAGAAGACCCTCCCACATCAAGTAATATTAATTTCTTTTTTTTTTTTACTATTGAGTAGTACTCTAATGTGTAAATGTGCCACATTTTTTTATTCATTTTTCAGTTGAGGGGCATCTAGGTTGCTTCCAGATTCTGGCTATTAGACATAATGCTGCTATGAATAACGTTGAATGAATGTTTTTGTAGTATGATTGAGTACCTTTTGGGTATATGCCCAAGAGTGGTATTGCTGGATCCTGAGGTAGGGCCTTGGACTTCCCACAGGGCAGGGTACCCTGCCCTCTCTTAGGACTAGGGGTAGGGGAGAAGGGTGAGTGGGGGAGCGGGAGGGAAGCAGGTGGAGGGGAGGAAGTGGAAATTTTGATTCCTAGTATTAATAAAGTAATAAAAATAAAAAATAAAATTATACATTAAATTGCATGAGTATCAAAAAAATCACTTGCAATTTTAAAAAAATGCATCTGCATTTCACTAAGTACAGTTGTTTTTCTTGTCTTTTCCTCCCAAATAGTACAAAATATCAGCTGTTTACATAGTGAGTACCTTTTATTATACTATTAGTAATCTACAGATGATTTACTTTTAAAGTATACAGGAGGATATGAATAGGTTATAGGCAAATTATATGCCATTTTATGAAAGGAATTTGAGCCTCCACAAATTTGGTGTCCTATAGAGTCCAGGAACTAGTCTTTGCTGAGTACCAGGAGATAATTGCATTTGTTTAGTTACAGACAAGAATAACCCTTGAACAGAAATCTAAAACCTGTCATAACTTGTGTGCCCAGACTGAGGTAATTTGAGTGTAATCATTCCTTATAATCACTATTTTTACAGTGTTTCAAAGTTAAATGTGAATGATTCTTTTTAGCCTTTAAAAACATGTGTGTTGTGTATTGCTGTTTGTGTACCTGGTTAAACAAAGTGTTGCTCTATGGATTTGCATATTGTCTTCTACTTCTCAGAGAATATGAGCAACAGTCAGTCATATGTGTGAATATGAAGTCATCAAAAGAACACAACAGGAGATGGTGGATGAGCAGCAGCAACTGGGTCAAGAGAAGCTGGACAAGCAGGTTGTTACACAGAAGGATAATTAAATTCTGTGTAGGGTACTTTAACTCCAGAAAAATCTCATTGACAAAAACCTAGAATTTTCTTGTTCTATTTTGTCACCTTGTCAGAAACATAACATCAGAAAGTCTCTTGGATATATACCTGAATGTCTCACCTTAGTGTAAGTGAACTCTGTTAAACAGGATCAACCTAGAAAGAAGTGGTACTCCCAAGACGGGATCCTGGAGCACAGCTACAGAAAGTGGCGGTATAGTTCATTGGGAGATACAATGATTCTTTGTTTCATACTGCTACTAGTTTCCTCTCTCTGCCTATGTCCTTAACAACAGCTTTTTCTAGGGTCTCCCCTTGGCCTATATCTGGAGCAGCAGTGTCCTTCATTGGTTGACCTTCCCCATTTTCAGTAACTTTCTCAGTGAGTGAAAAGTGTCTGACTATGTCCAGTGCACCCAAGGCTTAGCAGGAGCATGCTTCCAAAACACCCTAAGAAGTGTGTGTTCTCTGCCTGAAAGGTAAATGGGAAAGAAAACTAGACTAGATATACGGGATTCACTTTCTAATTTGAGTATGAAATGTCCACCCAAAGGTTTACTTTTCAAATGCTTGTTCTGTATCTGGTGGAACTATTCTATGACATTGAAAACCCTTTAGAAGTTGGAGCCTCATGAATAAGATAGAATGCTAGTAGTGGGCCTTTGATAACATAGCTCAGCCTCTGTCTCTGGCACTTTCTCTACTTCCTGGTCTGCTACGACCAAAGAAACATCCACCATACATTCCCATGACCAGGAATTCAGTTATGCCTTCTCTGCCACTGAAGTCCACTAAAACTCTGAGCCAAAAGAAATTTATACATTCTTAAATTATTCCCATTGGGTATTTTATAACAGTTGTGAGAAGAGAAATAGATATGGTATTTAATCTCCCATGAATTCTGTTGTCCTCTTGAACACCCAACCCATCATGGCCCAGAGTCCTCTCCTGGGACATGTAGAGGCAGGTCCCACTCCTCCTTCTGCCTTGGGTGTTTTCCTAGAGAATGGCTACATTTTGTATTTAGAACTTTGTTGTGTGCTATTTTGATCGTGTTCTGATAAATAAAGCTTACTTGGAATCAGAGGGTGGAGCTAGTCACTAGCCGACCAAAACTAACCATAAGAGTTTGGAGAACTGTAGACAGATAAGAGACAGGAAGTAGTAAGGCAGGGCTGAGAGAAGATCTCTGCCCATTTTGGAGGAAGGAACAGAAGAGGGAAGAAGCCACTGGTGGCTGCTCCCCTGCTTCTCTGATCTTTCAGGTTCTTATCCAGATATCTGACTCCCAAATTTTCATTGGTAAAGAATAATTAGATAAGGCTTCTGAACTCAGCTCTAGAAATTCTCCTTTTCTAAAAACTAAGGTGATTTGTCTACATCCAGAATCCTCTTCTGCCCCAGTGAACTGTGGCTGCAGTGGAGACCACAGCAGATGTTCTACTTGGTGGGGAACCCAGATGGATGGGCAGAACAGAGAGCAATCTGCAAGGATACATGGTTGGAGCCTTCCAGAGGCACATGAGAATCAATATCAGCCAGTGGGAGTGGAAATTAATAGCAGAAGGAGCTGTACGGAGAACAAAGCAGTTAAGGTAGATGCCCAGTAACCACTCACTCTCTAAAGGCATACTTGCCTTAGAGAACAGAACTTATGCCCAGTAGACTGAACAGCCCCTACCCTATGCTTCCTGGGGAAGGATTTCCTGCCTGAACTTGAAATTGTATCTCACCACGAATTTCCTCATGTTATCCCTCTTTCAATTCCTTGAGAGTACCTGGACCTATTTTTCTGAAACCCAAATTGCTGGGCCCTAGTGTAGCCAACCCACCTCCCCTTATAACATTTCCTGACCAGAGGCTTTTCTTCACCCTGGGGACCCCATCACATTTTTCCCTAGCAAGAGAAATCCTTGTGCTAGGTATGCGTTCCTTCTCCCTGTCACAGGGCAACTGGCCCTGAAGAACCACAGTTTCCCTGAGCACTGTCCATGGAGGAGAATGCTATCTGCCATGTGCTTGACAGCATCCATATGCCAAACAGTGTTCGTGTCATTTCAAGTTCTCTCTCTCTCTCTCTCTCTCTCTCTCTCCCTCTCTTTACTTAGACACAAATTTTGGCCATGTATTCATATGTGAGAAGGGGGGGCAGATTAAAGGAGTGGAGGAGAAGGTTGGCCTAATTCTGAGAAGCAAGAAATCACCATACTTTCTGGAATTGCCCAGCATCCATTCTATCCCTTGGAGTAAATTAGCACAAAACTGCATTTCTTTCTTCTTTTCTATATTTATTAATTTTAATTTGTTAATTTTGTATTTCAGCCAGATTCTCAACTTCCCCTAGAGACTGGGCATGTCATGAATGATCAAATGAAATAAATAATGAATAAATGCTTCTCTCTTGGATTCCAATTTAAGTCCAAGGAGCCTGCTGAGATATGAGGTCTAGTCTTGTCAATTATTTCTTCAGACTGACCTCTGGTTACTAATTGGCTCATTTAAATTCCTTATTCTGAGAGCATGTTACAATGGAAATAAAAAAAAATTAAAGAGCAGCAAAGTTGAGGTTGTGGTTGGATGCATTTAAAACCATGTCATTGCCATTATGATATAGGGTATCACATGAAATTGGGATCCTGGGAAATGACAGTAACTTTTAATTTTTTGCATATGAGTAATGTTTCATATAAACCCTGAATATTAATTCAGATTCTTGGTCCTTGATTGTTTATAATTTTGTCTGTACTAAAATTTCTGGCTTCAGGCAGAACTTACTGACATCCTTTTCTATAGAAAAACAAAGGAATGCATTTGTATAGCACGTTGGGTAGATGGATAAGGTTGTTACATACCTGGAAGTGAAGAACTCAGGGTTAGAGCCACTAGGGCTCCCTTCTCTCTGTCTGAAGAAATGAAAATCTCAAAAGAGCCACACATATATAACCTATTATATAGGGTCCATTATTTGGGGAAACAGAAAGCAATCAGTTCACCTGAAACCAACATGTTCTTTTTGATTATAGTTATTTTAACTAAAGTGAAGTGATGCTTTATTATGGTTTTTATTTTCATTTCCTCCAAAACAGCTATCCTTCTGCCTTGACCTCCAGAATACTGGTATTCCATATGTAAACTATTAAGCCTAATTAAAGAACTTCAAATAATGATGAATTAGGTGTGAAAGCAGTGCTTAGTGATCATGATGGAGAAATAACTGGGAATGAGGCATTGTCCGAAATGTAGCACTCAGGAAGTAATATTTCATCAGTGACCTAAAGGATTAACTAAGGCACAAATGAAGAAAATCTTCCAGAGATAGAAAAAAGACTGGACCTGTCAGAGGATTTATGGAAACTAGCAGTCTGGAAGGCTCTGAGCGGAAGTAGGAAGGTCCAAGGCAAATCTGGGGAAGCAAATGAGAATAGAGAGTGGAAGGCCTTGGGAGCCACGGTATGTTATATCTAGAGTGCAAAAGAGCAGCTATTGAAGATAATTGAAACTGGACTGGCAAGCTCTTTGGGGCTGTACATGATGATCCATGCCTATAATCCCAGGTACTCAGAAAACTAACTAACAAAGGTAGTTTGAGGCCAGTCTGCATTACATCCTACCACAAAATATTTTTTAAAAATTGATACATTTATTTACCCAAGGGGGGCACATATGTGCATTGGCATGAGTGTGGACTTCAGAGGACAATTTACAAGAGCATGTAGGTCCAGAAGATCAAGCTCAGGTCCTCATGCTTGGAGGCAAGTGCCTCTACCCAGCAAGCCATCTTGTCAGTCTTCAAAGTTGTGGAGAAAAAAAAAGGGATGGGAAATAGCTGTTTGGAGCACTTAGTTAGCATGCATAATGCGCTGGAGTCAGTCTCCAATACCAAGAATGAAAAATGGTGAAGGGATCATGTGGACTGCTTGGTCAAAGAAAATCTAGGACACATTTTGACAAGCAACGACTCACCAGAGACGTTTTAATTGATGAGAAATAACTCAAGATGTGCACAAGTAGAAATAATAGTGGACCACAAACATAATTTCTGTGATCAAAATCTATTGATAATAATAGCTCTACCTTTATTATCTTATTAAATTCATTTAAGAAAAATATATGCTCAAAATCAAGATTGAAAACCAGGCCTAGCTGTCTGGAAATGTGAGCTCTTAACATTTGTATTATCCTTGATAGTAGGGCAACTGAACCAGTAATCTGTTTCTAAAGAAAATGCTTTGCATGGGTGGGTGGAGAGCTGACTAAGTAGTTCAGAACAGGGGACCCGGGTTCAGTTCCCAGAATCCATATGGTATTCTAGGTAGTTACAGGAGATATGATAACCTCTTCTGACATTCACAGGCATCAGGCACTCATAAATACACACACACACACACACACACACACACACACACACACACACTAAATATTAAAAAATAAAAGAAAAAGGATTACTAAATTCAAATGTGAATCTAATAAGTAGCTTCAGTTTGGTGGTGAATGTAAAAAAGAAACCAACATGCTTTCTGTTTTAATTATTTTATGTGTAAGGGTGTTTTGCCTGCATGTATGACCATGTACCACATGCATGCGGTGCCTATAGAGGCCAGATGGGGTCATAAGATCCCCTAGGACTGCAGTTTGGGATGGTTGTGAGCTTTCATGTGGGTGCTGGGGATCTCTCTTTTGATGATGATAGCTGATTTATCTGAAATGGGATAGTACCTGGCCATGGTTTTCATTTGCATTTCCCTCCCTGCTGGTGAGCAATGTTGAGCACTTTTCTACACAGAATTGTTGGCCACTTGTAGATCTTCTATTGAGAAATCTCTCTTTAGGAATATTGTCCACTTTTCACCAGATTATGGTTTTTGTTTTCTTTTATTTTTGCCATTATCCTAAGTTCCTTATGTATTCTAGCTGCTAACCCTTTGTCAGACACAGTATGCTAATAGTTTCTTTCATTCTTCATTCTGCTAGTTTTCCCTTGATGCTGAGTAACTCTTTAGTGTGTTGTACCCATTGTGTATTTTTGCATTTGTTTCCGTGTTTTTGAGTTCCTATCCAAACAATTCTTGCTCATCCCAATGTCACTGTATATTTTTTTGTCACTGTATATTTCTATTATACTTAAACCTCATGTTTGTCTTTAATCCATCTTAAGCTCAGTTTTATATATGGTGAGAGATAGATGTCTAAGAAATAAAATGATATTATTATGTCAAAGCCAAGTGCATACCCTCATGTTTATTACATCACTGTTCATAATAGCCAAAAATAGAAGGAATCTATGTGTCTACTGACTGATGAATAGTTAAAGAAAATGTATTATGTATCACACCATGGGCTGTTATTCAACCATAAAAAAGGATGAAATTCTGATTTTTGGCAGCATTCATAGAACTGGAGATTATTAAGTTAAGCAAAATAACATGTTCACTCATACAAGAAATCTAAAAGTACTGATCTCATAGACATTGAGGGTAGAAATGGGAGAGAGCAGAAGGGAAGAAATAAATAGGTGAAACTTTTTAATGGGCACTAAGCCATGGTTAGGCAAAGTAAATCTGGTACTATATATCACAGTATGTATTTCAAAACCAGGTAGGAGGATTCTGAGTGCTTCACCATTAGAAAATGATAGATGTGAAGTGGGAGGTGAGCTTACCCTGAGATGAACATTATAGAAAGTGTATATGTCAGGTCTGAGGATTCCTGCAAGGGAGTGTGGGCTCCTTCAGATTGTGCTGCGAGGTTTGCTGTGTGATACTCCATCCCGCCCTGCCCCCACCTTGGCACTTTTCTCCCTGCGGCATCCCTGGGCTACCAGGAATGCCTGATCTGGTGCAGTAGAATTCCATCTGGACGGGTGAGTGTGTGCGACCCTGGGGCAACCTACCCTGGAAGAGAGCACAGCCCCTCTCCCCCAGCTCCTGGTGCAGGGGTGTATTTGGCACTCACGTCCCTGCCTCTCCCAAGCCTTCCCTAGTGTATTCAAGTGTCCTGCTCCTGTACTAAGGCCATCCACCCAAAGGGGTGAGAGGTTGCCCTCCAGGTAGGTCTGAGGATTCCTGCAAAGCAGTGCGGGCTCCTTCAGATTGTGCTGCGAGGTTCGCTGTTTGATAATTCATCCCGCACTGCCCCCACCTTGGCCCTTTTGTCCCTGCAGTGTCCCTGGGCTACCAGGAATCCCTGATCCGGTGCGGTGGAGTTCCATCTGGAAGGCCTTCCCTAGTTTATTCAAGTGTCCTGCTCCTGCACTAAGGCCATCCACCCAAAGGGGTGAGAGGCTGCCCTCCAGGTAGGTCTGAGGATTCCTGCAAGGGAGAGCTGGCTCCTTCAGATTATGCTGCAAGGAATAGCCCCTGCTCCGGCACTGAGGAGATCCAACCAGATTCAGTCACAGCAAAGATTGGTCTAAGACACCAAGTCCCTCCTGGCTCCATTTGAAGGAAGAGATGTGCAGACGCCAAAGCAAGAACTCCTCCAACAACATGAAAGGCAACATGAGATCACCAGAATCCAGACATCCCGAAACAAAAAGAATTGAACACCCTACTCCAGAAGAAATAGATGAAATCGACCTTAAACAGTACTTTATGAAAATAATAGAGGACCTTAAACAGGAGGTAAAATACTGCCATAAAGAAATGGAGATAACAAACAAAAAGGTAGACAAAATAAATAAATCTCTCAAAGATATCCAAGAAAAACAAGAAAAAGCAATCAAACAGGTAAGGGAAACAGTGCAAGACCTGAAAAATGAAATGGAGGTAATGAAGAAAACACAATCCGAGGGAAGACTGGAAATGGAAATTCTGAGTAAATGAACAGAAACTACAGAGAAAAGTATTTCCAACCAAATACAAGAGATGGAAGAAAGAATCTCAGACTCTGAAGATACTATAGAGGAAATAAATTCACAAATTAAAGAACAAAACAAATCCAAACAATTCTTAACACAAAACATCCAGGAAATCTGGGACACCATGAAAAGACCAAACCTAAGAATAATTGGGGTAGAAGAAGGAGAAGAATTACAACTCAAAGGCCCAGAAAATATACTCAACAAAATTATAGAAGAAAACTTCCCCAATCTAAAGAAGGATATTCCTATGAAGGTACAAGAAGCCTACAGAACACCGAATAGATTGGATCAAAAGAAAGCATCCCCACGCCATATAATAATCAAAACACAAAACATACAGAATAAAGAACAGATATTGAGAGCTGCAAAGGAAAAAGGTCAAGTAACATATAAAGGGAAACCTATCAGAATTACACCTGACTTCTCAATAGAAACCATGAAGCCAGAAGGTCTTGGATAGATGTGCTACAGACAATTAGGGAACATGGATGCAAGCCTAGACTACTATACCCAGCAAAGATTGCATTCACCATCGATGGATAAAACAAGATATTCCAGGACAAAAACAGATTTAAACAATACGTAGCCACAAATCCAGCCTTGCAGAAAGTAATAGAAGGAAAATCACAAACCAAGGAGTCCAACAATGCCCACAATAACTCAGACATCTAGTGACCCTTCACCAGTACAACCCAAAGAAGGGTAGCACACAATCTCTACTACCAGAAAAAAAAATGACAGGAGTTAACAACCACTGGTCATTAATATCACTTAATATCAATGGACTCAATTCACCTATAAGAAGGCACAGGCTAAGAGATTGGATACGAAAACAGGATCCAACATTCTGCTGTTTACAAGAAACACACCTCAAGCACAAAGACAGACACCCACTCAGAGTAAAGGGTTGGGAAAAGGTTTATCAAGCAAATGGTCCTAAGAAACAAGCAGGTGTGGCCATGCTAATTTCTAATAAAGTTGACTTCAAATTAAAATCAATCAGAAGAGATGGAAAGGGACACTTTATACTCATAACAGGAAAAATCCATCAGAATGAAGTCTCAATCCTGAATATTAATGCCCCTAGTATAAAAGCACCCATTTATGTAAAAGAAAAATTACTAGAACTCAAGGCAGCCATCAAACCATACACATTAATAGTAGGAGACTTCAACACTCCTCTCTCACCAATGGACAGGTCAATCAGACAGAAACCTAACAGAGAATTAAAAGACTTGATAGAGGTAATGAACCAAATGGACTTAACAGACATCTATAGAACATTCCACCCAAATAGGAAAGAATATACCTTCTTCTCTGCGGCTCATGGAACCTTTTTGAAAATTGACTATATACTCAGTAACAAAGCAAACTTCCACAGTTACAAAAAAAATATTAGTAACCACCTGTGTCTTATTGGATCACCATGGATTAAAATTAGAATTCAACAACAATGCTACCCCCAGAAAAGCCTACAAACTCATGGAAACTGAACAGTCAACTACTGAACCACACCTGGGTTAAGGAAGAAATAAAGAAATTAAAGTCTTTCTTGAATTTAATGAAAATGAAGACACAACATACGCAAACCTATGGGACACAATGAAAGCAGTGCTAAGAGGAAAGTTCATAGCACTAAGTGCCCACTTAAAGAAAATGGAGAAAGCACTCATTGGGGACTTAACAGCACACCTGAAAGCTCTAGAAAAAAAAGCAGATTCATCCTGGAGGAGTAGAAGACTGGAAATAATCAAACTGAGGGCAGAAATCAACAAAATAGAAACATAGAAAACAAACCAAAGAATCAACGAAACAAAAAGCTGGTTCTTGGAGAAAGTCAACAAGGTTGACAAACCCCTAGCCAAACTAATCAAACTGCAGAGAGAGAACAAGCAAATTAATAAGATCAGAAATGAAAAGGGGGACATAACCACAGACACAGAGGAAATTCAGAGAATCATTAGATCTTATTACAAAAGCCTGTATGCCACAAAATTGGAAAATGTAAAAGAAATGGACATTTTTTAAGATAAGTACCACAGGAGTGAGGAGTGAGTGCCTGAACCGCAGCAGCTGCCCGGAGAGGGACCACCAACATTCCCCAACTCTCCCCCCACCCGCACACTTCCTGCTCTTCCTGCAGGGGTTATTCTTCCAAGATACTGCCTCTCTCTTCCTGTCCCTTCCCAGCTTGCACCCAGAACCCCTCCCCCCACCCCCACCCCCGCCTCATCCTCCCGTCTTTGGGGCCACAAAATCCCACAGCTCAGCCTGTTTGGGCGCCAGGGACCTGGAATTGAGTGCACCCAGGCCGGTAGGAGGTCCCCTCCTTCATTAGCCTGCCTGCAGCAAGGTAGGCCCTTTGTCAGCTAGCTGCTTGGCCTGCAAAAAGACCTGACAGTCTGCCAGAGGATCCATCATTCATTGGGGTGAGTGAGGAGTGAGTGCCTGAACCATGGCAGCTGCCCAGAGAGGGACCACAGACATTCCCCAAATCCTCCCCCACCTCTCCCACCCGCACACTTCCTGCTCTTCCTGCAGGGTTTATTCTCCCTGGATACTGCCTCCCTCTTCCTGTCCCTTTCCCAGCTTCCACCCAAAACCCCCCCCCCCCCCGCCTCATCCTCCCTTCTTTGGGGTCACAAAATCCCACAACTCAGCATGTTTGGGCGCCGGGGACCTGGAATTGAGTGCACCCAGGCCGGAGAGAGGTCCCCTCCTTCATTAGCCTGCCTGCAGCAAGGTAGGCCCTTTGTCAGTGAGCTGCTTGGCCTACAAGGAGACCTGACAGTCTGCCAGAGGATCCATCATTCATTGGGGTGAGTGAATTTAATTCATTGGGGTGAATTGAACTTCTAAAAGAAGACCCAAAGGGGATTATTCAGAGGAAGAAATGGGCAGGCGCCAATGCAAGAATTCCTCCAACAATCTGAAAAACAACATGAAAGCACCAGAACCCAGCGAACTTATAACAGGAGGACTTGAACACACTAATCAAGAAGAAGTAGAAAAAACTGACTTTATGAAAGTAAGAGAGTCCCTTAAACAGGAGGTGAAAAACTCCCTTAAGGAAATGGACGAGAAGAATAACAAAAAGTTTGAAGAATTGAGTAAATCCGCCAATGATATCCTATGAAACCAAGAAAAAACAATCAAACAGATAATGGAAACAGTGCAAGACTTGAAAACTGAAATGGAGGCAAGGAAGAAAACACAACCCGAGGGCCTGCTGGATATGGAAAATCTATGTAAATGAACAGAGACTATAAAAACAAGCATAACCAACAGAATACAAGAGATAGAAGAAAGAATTTCAGATTCTGAAGATACCATAGAGAAAATAAATGCACTGATCAAAGAAAACAGCAAATCCAACAAATTCTCATCACAAAACATTCAGGAAATCTGGGACACAATAAAAAGACCAAACCTAAGAATAATAGGCGTAGAAGAAGGAGAAGAAATACAGCTCAATGGTCCAGAAAATATATTTAATAAAATTATAGAAGAAAACTTCCCAAACCTAAAGAAAGATATTCCTATTAAGGTTCAAGAAGCTTACAGAACACCAAATAGACTGGATCAAAAAAAAAAAAAAAAACATCCCCTTGCCATATTATAATCAAAACACAAAACATACAGAATAAAGAAAGTAAGAGCTGCAAAGGAAAAAGGTCAAGTAACATATAAAGGTAAACCTATCAGACTAACACCTGACTTCTCTATGGAAACCATGAAAACCAGAAGGTCCTGGATAGATGTTTTGCAGAAACTAAGAGACCATGGATGCAAGCCCAGATTACTATACCCAGCCAAGCTTTCATTCACTATAAATGGAGAAAACAAAATATTCCAGGATAAAAACAAATTTAAACAATACATAGCCATAAATCCAGCCTTACAGAAAGTAATAGAAGGAAATTCACAAACAAAGGAGTCCAGCATTGCCCAAAATAACTCAGACATCTAGCGACCCTTCACTAGCACATCTCAAAGAAAGGAAACATGCAGGGAGCCGATTTGCCGGCCACCATCACAAGATGGCACTGAGCCCCTGCAGGGCCGAGTAAACAACTCCATATTAGGCAAGGCTCTAGACAGAACCTCCCTCAGGCATGACCCGTGTCCACTCTCCCTATATAAGCAGCTGCCGTTTAGTGCTCGGGGCCCCTCGTTTCCAGCTCTCCCCTTAACCAAGAGGCTCCAATAAAGCGTGATTTGAGAAGAATCCTCGACTCGGTGGTTGTTCTTCCCTGCTGGCCAGGGGGGTTCGCCACAGAAACATACAATCTCTACTACCAAATAAAAAATGACAACCGGAGTTAACATCCACTGGTCATTAATATCACTTAATATCAATGGACTCAATTCACCTATAAAAAGGCACAGGCTACAAGATTGGATATGAAAACAGGAAACACACCTCAAGCACAAAGACAGACATCTACTCAGAGTAA
The DNA here is from genome assembly GCF_903992535.2 of Arvicola amphibius. NCBI lineage: Eukaryota > Metazoa > Chordata > Mammalia > Rodentia > Cricetidae > Arvicola > Arvicola amphibius. Next base: position 30,086,158 of record NC_052065.1, on the reverse strand, counting down.
AGGGTTGGGAAAAGGTTTATCAAGCAAATGGACCTAAGAAACAAGCCAGTGTGGCCATACTAATTTCTAACAAAGTTGACTTCAAACTAAAATCAATCAGAAGAGATGGAAAGGGACACTTTATACTCATTACAGGAAAAATCTATCAGAATGAAGTCTCAATCCTGAATAGCTATGCCCCTAATACAAAAGCACCCACTTATGTAAAAGAAACATTACTAGAACTCAAGACAGCCATCAAACCAAACACACTGATAGTAGGAGACTTCAACTCTCCTCTTTCACCAATGGACAGGTCAATTCGACAGAAACCTAACAGAGAATTAAGAGACTTAATAGAGGTAATGAACCAAATGGACTTAACAGACATCTATAGAACATTCCACCCAAACAGGAAAGAATATACCTTCTTCTCTGCGGCTCATGGAACCTTTTCGAAAATTGACCACATACTCGGTAACAAAGCAAACTTCCACAGTTACAAAAACATATTAGTAACCACCTGCATCTTATTGGAGAACCATGGATTAAAATTGGAATTCAACAACAATGCTACCGCCAGAAAGCCTACAAACTCATGGAAACTGAACAGTCAACTACTGAACCACAGCTGGGTCAAGGAAGAAATAAAGAAAGAAATGAAAGTCTTTCTTGAATTTAATGAAAATAAAGACACAACATACGCAAACTTATGGGACACTATGAAAGCAGTGCTAAGAGGAAAATTCATAGCACTAAGTGCCCACTTAAAAAATGGAGAAAGCACACATTGGAGACTTAACAGCACACCTGAAAGCTTTAGAAAAGAAAGAAGCAGACTCACCTCGGAGGAGTAGAAGACTGGAAATTATCAAACTGAGGGCAGAAATCAACAAAATAGAAACACAGAAAACAATCCAAAGAATCAACGAAACAAAAAGCAGGTTCTTGGAGAAAATTAACAAGATTGACAAACCCCTAGACAAACTAATCAAACGGCAGAGAGAGAACACACAAATTAATAAGATCAGAAATGAAAAAGGGGACATAACCACAGACACAGAGGAAATTCAAAGAATCATTAGATCTTACTACAAAAGCCTGTATGCCACAAAATTGGAAAATGTAAAAGAAATGGACACTTTTTTAGATAAGTACCATACACCAAAGTTAAACCAGGACCAGGAAAATGCTCTAAATAGTTCTGTTAGTCGTGAAGAATTGGAAACTGTTATCAGAAACCTCCCTACCAAAAAGAGCCCAGGACATTATGAGTTCAATGCAGAATTCTGCCAGAACTTCCAAGAAGACCTAATACCTATACTCCTTAAGGTATTTCATAATATAGAAACAGAACAGTCATTGCCAAATTCCTTTTATGAAGCTACAATTACCCTGATACCAAAACCACACAAAGACTCAACCAAGAAAGAGAATTACAGGCCAATCTCACTCATGAACATCGATGCAAAAATTTTCAATAAAATACTGGCAAACAGAATCCAAGAACACATTAGAAAAATTATCCACTATGATCAAGTAGGCTTCATCCCAGAGATGCAGGGCTGGTCCAACATACAAAAATCTATCAATGTAATCCATCATATAAATAAACTGAAGGATAAAAACCATATGATCATCTCATTAGATGCAGAAAAAGCATTTGACAAAATTCAGCACCCCTTTATGATAAAGGTCTTGGAGAGATTAGGGATACAGGGGTCATTCCTAAATATAATAAAGGCTATTTAGAGCAAGCCGACAGCTAACATCAAATTAAATGGAGAGAAACTAAAGGCCATCCCACTAAATTCAGGAACGCGACAAGGCTGTCCACTCTCTCCTTATCTCTTCAATATAGTGCTTGAAGTTCTAGCAATAGCAATAAGACAAAACAAGGGGATCAAGGAGATTCGAATTGGAAAGGAAGAAGTTAAACTTTCGTTATTTGCAGATGATATGATAGTGTACATAAGCAACCCCAAAAACTCCACCAAAGAACTACAGCTGATAAACTCCTTCAGTAATGTGGCAGGATACAAGATCAACTCCAAAAAATCAGTTGCCTTCCTATACACAAAGGATAAGGAAGCAGAGAGGGAAATCAGAGAAGTATCACCTTTCACAATAGCCACAAATAGCATAAAATATCTTGGGGTAACTCTAACCAAGGAAGTGAAGGATCTATTTGACAAGAACTTTAATTCTCTGAAGAAAGAAATTGTAGAGGATACCAGAGAATGGAAGGATCTCCCTTGCTTGTGGATTGGGAGGATCAACATAGTAAAAATGGCAATTCTACCAAAAGCAATCTATAGATTCAATGCAATCCCCATCAAGGTCCCAACAAATTTCTTCACAGACCTTGAGAAGACAAGAATCAACTTTATATGGAAAAACAAGAAACCCAGGATAGCCAAAACAATCTTATACAATAAAGGAACTTCTGGAGGCATTACCATCCCTGACTTCAAACTCTATTACAGAGCTACAGTATTGAAAACAGCTTGGTATTGGCATAAAAATAGAGAAGTTGACTAATGGAATCGAATAGAAGACCCAGATCTTAACCCACAAACCTATGAACACCTGATTTTGATAAAGGAGCTAAAAGCAGACAATGGAAGAAAGAAAGCATCTTCAAGAAATGGTGCTGGCATAACTGGATGTCAACCTGTAGAAGAATGAAAGTAGATCCGTGTCTATCACCATGCACAAAACTCAAGTCCAAATGGATTAAAGACCTCAATATCAATCTGAACACACTGAACCTGTAGAGGAGAAAGTGGGAAGTACTCTACAACATTTGGGAACAGGAGACTGCTTCCTACTTATAGCCCCAGCAGCACAGACATTAAGGGCAACATTGACTAAATGGGACCTCCTGAAACTGAGCAGCTTCTGTACAGCAAAGGACACTGTCACTAAGACAAAAAGGCAGCCTACTGACTGGGAAAAGAGCTTCACCTACACCGCAACAGACAAAGGTCTGATCTCCAAAATATATAAGGAACTCAAGAGACTAGACTATAAAATGCTAATGAACCCAATTAAAAATGGGGCACTGAACTGAACAGAGAATTCTCAATAGAAGAAGTACGAAATGGCCAAAAGACACTTAAGGGCATGCTCAACCTCCTTAGCAATCAGGGAAATGCAAATCAAAACAACGTTGAGATACCATCTTACACCTGTCAGAATGGCTAAAATCAAAAACACTAATGATAGCCTTTGCTGGAGAGGATGTGGAGTAAGGGGTACACTCATCCATTGCTGGTGGGAATGCAAACTTGTGCAACCGCTTTGGAAAGCAGTGTGGAGGTTTCTCAGGAAATTTGGGATCAACCTAACCCAAGACCCAGCAATTCTACTCTTGGGAATTTACCCAAGAGATGCCCAATCATACTACAAAAGCATTTGTTCAACTATGTTTATAGCAGCATTATTTGTAATAGCCAGAACCTGGAAACAATCTAGATGCCTTTCAGTGGAAGAATGGATGAAGAAACTGTGGAATATATACATATTGGAGTACTACTCAGTGGTAAAAAATAATGACATCTTGAATTTTGCATGCAAATGGATGGAAATAGAAAACACCATCCTGAGTGAGGTAACCCAGGCCCAAAAAATGAACATGGGATTTACTCACTCATAATTGGTTTCTAGCCATAAATAAAGGACATCGAGCCTATAATTCGTAAAAAATACTAGAGAAGCTATATAAGAAGGTGAACCCAAAGAAAAACATATAATTATCCGCCTGGATACTGGAAGTAGACAAGTTTGCCGAACAAATAATGGGAACATGTGGGTAGGGTGGGATGTGGGGAGGGGGGATGAGGAGAGAAAAGTGTGAAGTGGAGGATGGGAAGAGCTTGGGGAAATAGGATGGTTGGGATATAGAAAGGGTGGATATGGGAACAAGGAATTATATATCTTAGTTAAGGGAGCCATTCTAGGGTTGGCAGAGACTTGACTCTAGAGGGGTTCCCAGGTGTCCAGAAAGACGCCCCCAGCTAGGTCCTTGGGCAGCTGAGGAGAGGGTGCCAGAAATGTCCAGATCCTATTGCCATACTCATGAAAATCTTGCATATCACCATAGAACCTTCACCTGGCATTGGATGGAGAAAATGACAGAGTCCCACATAGGAGCACCGGACTTAGCTTCCAAGGTCCTGATGAGGAGCAAAAGGAGGGAGATCATGAGCAAGGAAGCCAGGACCGCAAGGAGTGCATTTACCCATTGAGACGGTGGGACCAATCTAATGGGAGACCACCAAGTCCAGCTGGAATGGGACTGATGGAACAGGGGACCAAACCGGACTCTCTGAATGTGGCTGACGGTGGAGGAGGACTGAGAAACCAAGGACAACGGCAATGAACATGAACTCTACAACATGGACGGGATCACTGTGAGCCTTCTCAGTTTGGTTGCTCACCTTCCTGGACTTAGGGGGAGCTGGGAGGACCTTGGACTTAACATAGTGAAGGGAACCCTGATGGCTCTTTGTCTTGGAGAGGGGTGGAGTGGGGGTATGGGTGGAAGGAAGGGGAAGGAAGGGCGAAGAGGAGGAGAGGAGATGGAAATCTTTTTTTTAAATAAAAAAAAAAAAACAAAAAAAGGTAAGTACCACATACCAAAGTTAAACCAGGACCAGATGAACAATCTAAATAGTCCTGTTAGTCGCAAAGAATTAGAAACTGTGATCAAAAACCTCCCTATCCAAAAAAGCTCAACACCAGATGGTTTCAATGCAGAATTCTACCAGAACTTCCAAGAAGACCTAATACCTATACTCCTTAATGTATTTCATAATATAGAAACAGAAGAGTCATTGCCAAATTCCTTTCATGAGGCTACAGTTACCCTGATACCTAAACCACACAAAGACTCAACCAAGAAAGAGAATTACAGGCCAATCTCACTCATGAACATCGATGCAAAAATTCTCAATAAAATACTGGCAAACAGAATCCAAGAACACATTAGAAAAATTATCCACTATGATCAAGTAGGCTTCATCCCAGAGATGCAGGCCTGGTCCAACATACAAAAATCTATCAATGTAATCCATCATATAAATGAACTGAAAGAAAAGACCATATGATTATTTCATTAGATGCTGAAAAAGCATTTGACAAAATTCAACACCCTTTTATGATAAAGGTCTTGGAGAGGTTAGGGATCCAAAGGTCATTTCTAAATATAATAAAGGCTATTTACAGCAAACCGACAGCTAACATCAAATTAAATGGAGAGAAACTAAAGGCCATCCCACTAAATTCAGGAATACTACAAGGCTGTCCACTCTCTCCTTATCTCTTCAATATGGTGCTTGAGGTTCTAGCAATAGCAATAAGACAACATAACAGATTCAAGGGAATACGTATTGGAAAGGAAGTAGTTAAACTTGCGTTATTTGCAGGTGATATGATAGTGTACATAAGCAACCCCAAAAACTCCACCAAAGAACTACAGCTGATAAACTCCTTCAGTAATGTGGCAGGATACAAGATCAACTCCAAAAAATCAGTTGCCTTCCTATACACAAAGGATAAGGAAGCAGAGAGGGAAATCAGAGAAGTATCACCTTTCACAATAGCCACAAATAGCATAAAATATCTTGGGGTAACTCTAACCAAGGAAGTGAAGGATCTATTTGACAAGAACTTTAATTCTCTGAAGAAAGAAATTGTAGAGGATACCAGAGAATGGAAGGATCTCCCTTGCTTGTGGATTGGGAGGATCAACATAGTAAAAATGGCAATTCTACCAAAAGCAATCTATAGATTCAATGCAATCCCCATCAAGGTCCCAACAAATTTCTTCACAGACCTTGAGAAGACAAGAATCAACTTTATATGGAAAAACAAGAAACCCAGGATAGCCAAAACAATCTTATACAATAAAGGAACTTCTGGAGGCATTACCATCCCTGACTTCAAACTCTATTACAGAGCTACAGTATTGAAAACAGCTTGGTATTGGTATAAAAACAGATAAGTTGACCAATGGAATCGAACAGAAGACCCAGATCTTAACCCACAAACCTATGAACACCTGATTTTTGATAAAGGAGCAATAAGTACACAATGGAAGAAAGAGCATCTTCAAGAAATGGTGCTGGCATAATTGGGTGTCAACCTGTAGAAGAATGAAAGTAGATCCATATCTATCACCATGCACAAAACTCAAGTCCAAATGGATTAAAGACCTCAATATTAATCTGAACACACTGAGCCTGATAGAGGAGAAAGTGGGAAGTACTCTACAACATATGGGCACAGGAGACCATTTCCTACGTATAACCCCAGCAGCACAGACATTAAGGGCAACATTGAATAAATTGGACCTCATGAAGCTGAGCAGATTCTGTAAAGCAAAGGACACTGTCACTAAAACACAAAGGCAGCCTACTGACTGGGAAAAGAGCTTTACCAACCCTGCAACTGACAAAGGTCTGATCTCCAAAATATATAAGGAACTCAAGAGACTATACTTCAAAATTCTAATTAACTCATTTAAAAATGGGGCTCTGAACTGAACAGAGAATTCTCAATAGGAGAAGTCCAAATGGCCAAAAGACACTTAAGGGCATGCTCAACCTCCTGAGCTATCAGGGAAATGCAAATCAAAACAACTTTGAGATACCATCTTACACTTGTCAGAATGGCTAAAATCAAAAACACTAATGATAGCCTTTGCTGGAGAGGTTGTGGGGTAAGGGGTATACTCATCCATTGATGGGAATGCAGTCTTGTGTAACCACTTTGGAAAGCAGTGTGGCAGTTTCTCAGGAAATTTGGGATCAACCTAACCCAAGACCCAGCAATTCTACTCTTGGGAATTTACCCAAGAGATGCCCAATCATACTACAAAAGCATTTGTTCAACTATGTTTATAGCAGCATTATTTGTAATAGCCAGAACCTGGAAACAATCTAGATGCCTTTCAGTGGAAGAATGGATGAAGAAACTGTGGAATATATACATATTGGAGTACTACTCAGTGGTAAAAAATAATGACATCTTGAATTTTGCATGCAAATGGATGGAAATAGAAAACACCATCCTGAGTGAGGTAACCCAGACCCAAAAAGATGAACATGGGATGTACTCACTCATAATCAGTTTTTAGCCATAAATAAAGGACATCGAGCCTATAATTCATGATCCTTTAGAAGACAATAAGAAGGTGAACCCAAAGAAAAACATATAGTTATCCTCCTGGATATTGGAAGTAGACAAATTTGCCGGGCAAAAATTGGGAACTTGAGGGTGGGGTGAGACGGGTCAAGGGAAGATGGGGAGAGAAAAGCATGAAGGGGAGGATAGGGAGAGCTTGGGGCAATGGGATGCTTGGGGTATAGGAAGGGTGGATATGGGAGCAGGGAAGCATATATCCTAATTAAGGGAGCCATCTTAGGATTATTAAGAGACTTGACTCTAGAGGGTTTCCCAGGTATCCAGGGAGATGCCCCCAGGTAGTTCCATGGGCAGCTGAGGAGAGGGAATCGGAAAAGGCCAGATCCTATAGCTATTCTGATGATTATCTTACATATCACCATAGAACCTTCATCTGGCGATGGATGGAGATAGAGACAGAGCCCCACATTGGAGCACCGGACTGAGCTCCCAAGGTCCTAACGAGGAGCAGAAGGAAGGAGAACATGAGAAAGAAAGTCAGGACCGTGAGGGAACCTTTATCTGGCGATGGATGGAGAAAGAGACAGAGCCACACATTGGTGCACCGGACTGAGCTCCCAAGGTCCAGATGAGGGGCAGAAGGAGGGAAAACAAGAAGCAGAGGAGAAAAATACCTACAAAACACTGAATAATGTTGATGTAAAGCCCCACCCTCACCTCATCCCCACCCCCACTGCTCTGTTGCTGTGTGTCTGATGAACTTTGCTTTGATTGTTTGGACCCTTTCTTAACATTGGTGTGAGAAAATGATTTGCATTCTGTCAATTATATTTTTAAAAAAACACTGCTTGGCCAGTAGCCAGGCAGGAAGTATAGGCAGGACAACCAGACAGGAAGTAGAGGTGCGTCAATGATAACAGGAGAATTCTGGGAAGAAGATTCTGTTTTATGCAGTCCTGTCCCAGCCACAGAAAAAGGAAGAAGTGACTGCCCCACCGAAGCCATATGGTTAACATAGACAAGAATAATGGGCTAATATAAATTATAAGAGTTAATAAGAAGTCTGAGCTATTAGGGCAATCAGTTTATAACTAATATAGACCTATGTGTGATTTTCTTTGGGACTTAATGATTGCGGGAACAGGGCAGGACAGAAAACTCAGTCAACAAATGATGCCCAACATTTGGACAACTGCATCCACATAAAGGCTGAGAGAACTTGGGAAGTAATTCTAGACACAAAATAACAGCATTATGCATGATTTCTTGGTAGGAGCAATTTCTCAGGTCTGCTCTGCTTGCTGGAGGCAAGCAAGCATTCTCATTTAAGAGAGGCTTCCTGACTCAGCTGTAGCTGCAAAGCCTTGCAGCTCTTTTTAAGAGGCCCTGCCACAAAACACTTAAATGGTGTTGATGAAAAGCTGATGCTTTTTGGTTTTCAGCCATAGCAGAAAAAGAGCTGTGCTGTTTTAAAATGCCAGCTTTTGGGGCTGTCTTGGCAGCACAAATGCTAACTCTTTCAGGCAACAGGTCCAGATCCAGAGCATTTGAGTGTGGTTTGTGAGCACACTGCTTCAGCTTGCTTCCTTGCAGGGACCTTGAAATGCCATAGAGTTGTGGCATTAAACATGGCTACAGCTGGTACCTCTGCCATGAGGCTAGAATCTCAGAAAGCTAAGGAATGGGATGGATCCAGCCATCAAAGCCATGACTTTAATCCTCTCAATATTGCTTAGCAAATTAAAGACTCACATGGTCAGAAAAAAAGAGATATACAGTAAAGAGAGATTCAAAGAAAAAGAAAACACCTAAATGTTTTACAGTGTGTTCAAAATATATGCAGGCTTGGGAGATAAAAGAAAAATGTTAAAGTCCTTAAAACAAAAAGATTAGTGGGGTGTAGTAGCACATACCTCTAATCCCAACATTTGGAAGACAGAAGCAGGGAGACCTGATGTGGGAGAGTCTTCTGTTTGTGTTGATTTCATTCGTTAATAAAGAAACTGCCTTGGCCCATTTAATAGGCCCGCCCTTAGGTGGGTGGAGTAGACAGAACAGGAAAAAGGAAGTGAGGTAGATGGCTCAGTCAGATGCCACGCCTCTCCTAAGTGAGACAGATGCCATGCCTCTATTCTCTGAGCCAGATGCGATGGAGCCAGCCACCAGGTCAGACATGCTGAATCTTTCGAGGTAAGACACCACTCATGGTGTTACACAGATTACTAGATATGGGTTAGTCAAGATGTGAGTAAGAGGCTGAAACTAATGGGCCAGGCAGTGTTTAAATGAATATAGTTTGTGTGTTGTTATTTCAGGGCATAAGCTAGCCAGGCGGCTCAAAGCTGGGCAGCAGGAACACAGCCCGCAGCTCACATCACTACAGAATGGCACCCAACATGGATAACTGAATCCACAGAAAGCCTGAGAAAGCTTGGGAAAGAATAGAGTAAAGCATGTTTTCTTGATAGCAGCAATTTCTCGGGTCTGCTCTGCTTGCTAGAGGCTAGCAAGCGCTCTCATCTAAGAGAGGCTTCCTGACTCAGCTTTAGCTGCAGGACCCTGCAGCTCTTTTAAGAGGTCCTGCCACGAAACACTTAAATGGTATTGATGAAAATTAACTGCATGCTTTTTGGTTTTCAGCCATAGCAGGAAAAAAACCGGTTTAAAATTCCATTGTTCTGGTCCATCCTGCCAGGGCAAACTCTGACTCTTTCAAGCAGGTGGTCCTGACTATGGAGCTTTTTATTGTTGTTTAACACTGTTACAGCTTGCTTGCTGGCAGGGACCTTGAAACACTGTAGAGCTGTGGCAATGAACATGGCTCTGGCTGGTATCTCAGCCACAAGGCTGAAGAAAGTGAAGGAATGGGCTGGATCGAGCTGTCAAAGCCACGGCTTTAGTTCTTCCGATATTGTTTGGTAAATTAAAGACTCATGTAGTCAGAAAAAGAGAGATATACAGTAAAAGAAAGATTCAAAGTCGAAGAAAAGGTCAAAATGGTTTACAATGTATTGAAAATATATGAAGGCTAAAGGTTAAAGTTCTTAAAAGTAAAAAAGAAAAAAGAAAGTAGCTAGGGTGTGGCGGTACACACCTTTAAACCCAACACTTGGGAGGCAAGGTAAATTGACCTCTGAGATTTCAAGGGGCAGAGGTAGATTGACCTCTGTGACTTCAAGGTGTGGTAGCTCACACCTTTAATTCCAATGCCTGGGAGGCAGAGACAGGCAGATCTCTGTGAGTTCAAAGTGTTGTAGCACACACCTTTAATCCCAGGCTGAGACAGTGGATCTCTGTGAGTTCAAGGACAGCCTGGTCTACAAAGTTATTCCAGAGCAAAGATATACAGAGAACCTGTCTCAAAAAGTAAACATAAAAATAAAAGAAATAGAGGTTAAAACAAAGCTGCACAAAAATGTAAAATACACAGAGAATCTTGATACTGTATGCTATTATGCTCTCTTTGAATTGTTTGACTGCTGAGAAAGGAGCAACAACTGCTAAAAGATATTTGTTTATAAATGCTGCTGAACTAATCCAACATAGATATTTTGAAAATACCTTGACTTCAGAATTTGGATCTAAGGATATGATACTTTGGAAAAGAGATTCTTTTGTTTTTACAGAAAATGAGACCCTGTGGATTGCTTCTATCCCAATATGGTATGATAGACCACGCCCTCCTGGAAGGTTGCTGTGAAGACCTTCAGAAAATTACTTCACACAACTGATGACTGAGAGGAACCTAGCACACAGGTTACACCATGAAAGATCTGATTAACAGTGCCCCCATTCAGCAGGAAGCAGTTTGGAGAGAAATAACTGCACCCATGTTCCCAAATATTGTTTATAAATGTTCTTTTACATTTAAAGGGGGATATGATATAGATATGAATAATTTGCATTGATATGGATTTTGCTTTAGTGATTTAAATTCAAGGTTAATTTTGTTATATGTATATGTATGTCTGCTCTTGATTAAGGTATTGTGATTGTATAGTTCATTAAAAATGTAATGTATAATTAGGAAATATAGGTTGTTAGTAAATAATCATTGATAATAGTCAAGCTTGTAGTCATGTTATCTAGATTTTCTAGATATATAGAGATATATTTCAGTTAAATAGGCATTCTTAATATCTTTCAAAGACTACAGAACATGGAATTTTAATGATTTAATAATTTATGTTTTTCACTATTCTGAGTGAGGTAACCCAGACCCAAAAAGATGAACATGGGATGTACTCAGTCATAATCGGTTTCTAGCCATAATTAAAGGACATCGAGCCTATAATTGGGGATCCTTGAGAAGATAATAAGAAGTTGAACCCCCAAAAAAGATACAGTAATCCTCCTGGTTATTGGAAGTAGACACGATCGCCAGGCAAAAATTGGGAACTTGAGGGTGGGGCGAGACGTGGCCAAGGGAAGATAGGGAGAGAAAAGTGTGAAGGGGAGGATGGGGGGAGCTCGGAGGAATGGGATGCTTGGGATACAGGAAGGGTGGATATGGGAGCAGGGAAGCATATATCTTAATTTAGGGAGCCATTAAACCTCTGAGGGTTGTCAAGAGACTTGACCCTAGAGGGGTTCCCAGGTTTCCAGGGAGACGCCCCCAGTTAGTTCCTTGGGCAGCTGAGGAGAGGGAGCCTCAAAAGGCCAGTTCCTATAGCCATACTGATGAATTTCTTGCATATCACCATAGAACCTCCACCTGTCGATAGATGAAGAAAATGACTGAGCCCCACATTGTAGCACCGGAATGAGCTACCAAGGTCCTGATGAGGAGCAGAAGGAGAGAGAACATGAGAAAGAAAGTCAGGACCATGAGGGGTGCGTTCACCCATGGAGACGGTGGGACAGAACTAACGGGAGATCACCAACTCCAGTTGGATTGGGACTGATTGAACATGAGACCAAACCAGACTCTCTGAATGTGGCTGACAGTGGAGGCTGACAGAGAGCCAAGGACAAAGGCGCTGATCTTTGAATCTTCTGCATGGACAGGCTCTGTGGGAGCCTTCTCAGCTTGGTTGATCACCTTCCTGGACCTGGGGGGAGTTGGGAGGGCCTTGGTCTTAACATAGAGTAGGGAACCCCGATGGCTCCTTGGCCTGAAAAGGGAGGGAGGGAGGGAGGGTATGGGGGAGGGGAGGGGAGGGAAGAGGGAGGAAGAGGGGAGGAGATGGAAACTTTTTAAATAAAAAAAACATATGAAGGGAGCATTCACAGTAAAAATGAAAAAAAAATAAAGTATGTCGACAAAAAAAAATAACTTATGTTTTTCATGACAATGAGACACATTTGCTCCTGGCAGCACCAGATACTTCACGAGGAAGATGGGCATCGAAGAGGCTCCTTATGGAGTTTGATAGCCATTTGGGCAAGAAACTGCTCTTGCCTGGACTGTTGCATAAACTGGACACAAAGAACCCACAAAGAGAGGACTGCTGAACTTGCCTAAAGGTGAGATGATCTTTCGGGGTTCCTGATTCATGAAAGAGTCTGCAAGACATTCTGCAGGACACAGCAGATACTGACTGAACTGCCTTTGAAATTTCCTGCATCATGGAAATGTCTACTGGAAACTATGGGCCTGAAGGCCAAAGATGGATGCCCCAATGGTACAGAGAAACTTTGGGTGACTGTCCAGGCAGCTAGATGTCTCTGTGATTTCTAGAGTTTTGTAAGTTGCTTACTTCTCATTTACTTAGGTAATATTATATCCTTCTGGAGTCTTTGATGGAGTTGAAGAATAGATAGATAGTTATAGTTGTTTTCCTTTGTTATGATAAAAGATAAAATAAATATAAATACTGTAACTGTAATTCTTATTTGATAACTGTTTTGTTACATGTAATTTTGCTATGTTAAAGTTAAAGCCTTCTTTTTTTGTTTAAACAGAAAAATGGGGAAATGATATGGGAGAGTCTTCTGTTTGTATTGATTTCATTCGTTAATAAAGAAACTGCCTTGACCCATTTAATAGGCCTGCCCTTAGGTGGGTGGAATAGACAGAACAGGAAGAAGGAAGTGAGGTAGATGGCTCAGTCAGATGCCACGCCTCTCCTAAGTGAGACAGATGCCATGCCTCTCCTCTCTGATCCAGACGCGATGAAACTCTGGCCAAAGATTGACATACGCTAGAATCTTCCCAGTAAGGCACCACTCATGGTGCTACACAGATTATTAGATATGGGTTAGTCAAGATGTGAGTAAGAGGCTGAAACTAATGGGCCAGGCATTGTTTAAATGAATATAGTTTGTGTGTTGTTATTTTGGGGCATAAGCTAGCCAGTGGCCGGGAGCCAGGCAGGATGAAAAGCAGGCCTGCCCACAGCTCCACACTACACAGACCTCTGCAAGTTCAAGGTGTGGTGGCACACACCTTTAATCCCAACACTTGGGAGACAGAGGCGTGTAGACCTCTGTGAGTTCAAGGTGTGGTGGGACATACTTTTAATCCCAGCACTTGATAGGCAAAGAAAGGTGGATCTCTGTGAGTTCAAGGACAGCCTGGTCTACAGAGTGAGTTTCAGGACAGCCAAAATACATAGAGAACCTGTCTCAAAAAGCCAAATATTAAAGAAATATATAAGTAAAAGTAAAAATAAAAGAAATAGAGGTCAAAAGAAAGCCATGTAAAGATGAAAAATACACAGAGAGTCTGGATACTGTATGTTATTATACTCTCTTTGAATTGTTTGAATGCTGAGGGAGGAGCAACAGCTGCTAAAAGATATTTGCTTATAAATGCTGCTGAATTAATCCAAGATAGGTATTTTGAAAATACGTTGACTTCAAAGTTGAAATCAAAATGTATGTAACTTTGGAGAAGAGGTTTTGCTTTTGTTTCTACAGAAAATGAGAGGGTGTGGATTCATTCTGAGTTAAGAAAAATCAGGTTTGATCAAGGAAGACCACCTGAGAAATCTCCTGTAGGAACAGATGGCCCAGATGTCCAAGTTCTACATCCAGAACAGATTCAAGATGCTACCTGAGATGATCAATCATCACAGGCTACTCCAGTCAGGACTTGATCATAATTCTAAATTTTCTTTAGGACTCCGTATATTATCAGTGCCCCCAAACAGCAGGAAGTAGCCTAGAAAACTACATCTACATTCCCAAAAAATGGACTACGAATATTTTCCTTTGTTTAGAATGTTGGTTACAAGTTGTTATGACTAGTGATCAGAAAAAAAAGCTAAACAGAGGATATTAGATTCAAAGTTCTTGATTTTTCTAAAGAGGGGAAAGTGCTATGGGACAATGGTCTGTATTCTGTCAATTATATTTTAAATAAGTACTGATTGGCCAGTAGCCAGGCAGGAAGTATAGGCAGGACAACCAAATAGGAACTAGAGGTGGATCAATGAGAACAGGAGAATTCTGGGAAGAGAATTCTGTTTTCTGCAGTCCTGTCCCAGCCACAGAAGAAGCAAGATGTGACTGCCCCACCAAAGCTATGTGGTTAACATAGACAAGAATAATGGGCTAATATAAGTTATAAGAGTTAATAAGAAGTCTGAGCCACTAGACCAATCCGTTTATAATTAGTGTAGACCTCTGTGTTATTTTCTTTGGGACTTAATGATTGTGGGAACTGGGCAGGACAGAAAACTCAGTCAACAAATATTAGATTTAGAGTTTTTGGGGTTTTTTTTTATAAAAAGAGGGAAAGTGTTGTGGGAAAATGATTTGTATTTGGTCAATTATACTTTAAATAAACTCTGATTGGCCAGTAGCCAGGCAGGAAGTATAGGTGGGACAACCAGACAGGAAGAAGAGGTGGGTCAATGAGAACAGGAGAATTCTGGAAAAAGGATTCTGTTTTCTGTAGTCCTATCCCAGCTACAGAAGAAGCAAGATTTGACTGTCCTGCTGAATAAAGTACTAATCCATGTGGCTAAAATAGATAAGAATAATGGGCTAATATAAATTATAAGAGTTAATAAGAAGCCTGAGCTAATGGGCCATTCAGTTTATAACTAATGTAGACCTCTGTGTAATTTCTTCGGGACTTAACAACTGCGAGAACAGGGCTGGATAGAAAACCTGACAACATAACATCTTTGGGCAGTGAACAGTGGCAAATACCTAGTAAGAAGTTCTTGTTTGGGGCTCTACCATATAAAAGGAGGCCTTTCAGGTCCCTATGAAGGCACAATTTTCAGTCATGTGCAGTTTGAAAGGAACTCAGGCACTAGCATTTATTCATAAATATTCTAGTTTATGAAAGGTGCAAACTTAGAGGCCATTTGTGTACTTATAGAAGGTATAATATGCTGTACCTCAAGGTGCCAGATCCTAGCCTTTTTGTGTAAAAGACAAAACTAGGAAATTGTTTAAATCAGCTGTGTGTGTACATGCACTTGTGCAGGTAACTGTGTCTGTGTTTGTACATGAATATGGAAGAGAGTAAAGCCAGGATGGGAGCAAGGCAGAACCCATAAAGTTTAAAATCATCAAAGGTTTTATGTGTTCCTCCTTGTTAGTATGCCTGGAAGAATTTGAAGAGTGGCCAATGTGACATTTAACTTTTTGTTTGCACTATCAAGATCCACATGGTAGGCAGAATAATGGTCCTACTATAAAGATGTTTAGATCCTAATCTTTCTGCCAATGAATCTGTCCTCTTCTGTCCTAGTATTGCCAGTGCCATCACAAGCAGAGATAGGAGGAGCAAAATAAAGAGAGGGCCTTGTGCTGGAGTAATGGAACAACAAGCCAAGGAATGTTGGCAGCCTTGGTAAGAAGCAGATTCTCCCCTGGAGTCTCCAGAAGGAACTAGAACTGCCAACATCTCAATTTAACTCTGTAAGACTCATTTTGAACTTGTGAAATGCATAACCATAGATAAAAAAGAAGAGTGTGTCATGTAAAGCTACCAAGAGTGTGGTCATTTGTTACAGGGACAATAGAGCACTTGATAAAGCCTGTAATGTTTAAATGGATGTCGCAGCAAAGGTGGTCAGGTTTCTTGGGTAAAAATTGATTTGCTGTCTTTAACTCCCCTTGGCCTATATGAATTTGTCCCACCTCTAGGTGAACCTACCTTAAGAAAATACTGGGGCTTTCTCAGAAGAGTTTAGACACTGTGCCCATCCACTGCTAGCTGCCTCCTTGAGCCCACTGAGAAGCTTCACATCTGCATAGCCCATTGTTTGCTGGTTTATTTGGTTATGAGGATATATAATATACAGATGAATGTATACACTGGGTAACTGAGCACCCCTACTCATTTTTAAATGTAAAGATCACTAATAGACATATTTAGTATGGGTCTGGCCAAGGGTATGGTTTATCATCCTGGATGCTGACCTTGTCAGGGGTTCTTTCTGTTCAGTTCCATTTAGGTCTCTTACGTGACCTCATCTCCTGGGTATATGAGTCCTCATTGAGATGCCAAATGTTGTATGTTTCCTGAATTTTAACAGCCCCAAATAAGCTAGGTTGCCTTAAAGACATCTTAAAGGGTCCAGGATAATAGAGTATCTAAAATAAACACAATTTTAGTTTCCAAACCCCTAAAGTCATGTAGATCTGTATCTAGCACACATCCCTGGCTAATGTAGAAGTTCAGCTTCCTTCCCTCCATAATTTTCCACCTCTCTAGGAGAAGACAGCGTTTCATGATTTTTTTCTCCCTTTCCCTTTTTATTGCACGTCTCTTACTGTCCATGAATTTTTCTTCTTGCCCATTATTCAGAGAGACATATCAGAGTCAGAGGAACAAGCAGTTCTAACAGAAAAAAATCTTCCTCGAAAAATAGGGTAAGGAAAGGGCTATGATTATTAGTTATAAACATTTAGGCACATTCAACAACTGAAAAGAAAAAGAAGCTCTTTTTTTTTTTTTTTTTTTTTTTTTTTTTGCTTAAGGCACTGAATGCTTGAGAATTTCCATCCGAAGTGAACAGTGTTTGACCAGTAGATGGCACTCTCTTCAAACACATTTACTCCGCAGCACTGTGCCTGGGAGATAAGGAGTCACTGCCAATGAAAATGAGTTATTCAAAACAAAAAGAAAAAGGCGGGGGGGGGCACTGAGTTGGGTAATAGGAAGGGAGGAGTATATATGGGAGACGTTGGGGGAGAAGGGATCAATATGATCAAAATATATGAAATTCTCAAATATCTTCTAAGGCAGAAAGGAGCTGTGTAGAGAAGGGATGAGGGTAAAAGACTGGTGGCATTGAACTGTTGTCAACAGGACAAGTGAACCCTAACATTTGACACTTGATGATGCTTCTTGTGATAAGCCATGTCATCTCTTTTTTACTCTCTTTCTCTGTCTTCTGCAGGCTCTCTACTGACTTATTGCATCTGGTGATGTTTTTGGAGCCTTGAGACTATATCCTAATAACCTCCCATTAAATCTGCCTTACCTGGTACCCTTAGTATCCTGTGTGTTTCTATAATAGCACTGCACAGAGACCCAGTTAATAGAGACTTCGTGTCTCTAATCCCATGTGTGCTGATTCACTAGTGAAACCCATAGTGTCTACTTAGCACACAGGTGTTGAGTGATGTTAAGAAATCCAAAATCATGACTATTCACAATTTAAGAAGTGATTTTGCTTCTATTCTAAAAGGCTGATGGAGACTATTCTAAGGCTTTTCTGCATTACTTCACCACTACAGTGAAACCTGAGAAGCAAACATTCTGAGTAGCTGTCTAGGAGCATTATAACAAATGATTCCACATTGTTGCTATAGACCTGTTAGTACTCTCATTGGTGTGCTGTTTTGTGGACCTTTATGCATCTTTCCCATTTCTACCTCAGCCTCAACCAGCACTCCTTTTCCCCAGTACACAGCCATGCCATACCACTCCATTCCCCATTCATGGACTTCGGTGGTTCATGAGAAATATCTGAGGCTTATTAATAGGAGAAGCTGGCTTGCACAAAAGTGAGACTGTAAAGGAGTTTAAGTCAGTGGGCAGAATGATTACACATGAATTAAAGGAGGTCTAGCGTATGTCTTGGCCATATTTTTACTTGAGGCCTTCAAAGCTACCTTCAGTAACTACAGTTTAAATCAATCACTTTTATTTAAACAAAAAACAAATTATCACTTTGAGGCTTGCCTTATCTTAGAACTGTTAAGAGAATGGCCTTGGCCAAAGGGAACAAAAGCCCTGAAAATAACAAAACATTGTTGCTCTTACTTAGTAACTTTGTTTTCTAGAGGAAAAGGAAACTGTTGCTGTTACATAGTGCCTTCGTTTTCCTCCTCCTTTCAAGGTCTCACCAGGTTCTTCTGTTTAGGGACTGTTTATGGATTTTTCTGTATACTATGAACAGCATAGTTTTAGATTTAAACATTTCACCATTGCCCTCCTGCTTACAAGAATTCTGTAAGTCAGCACAGAAGAAAGATGGTGGTTCTTATAGAATAGTGAGAAATCCTCCTCACCCTGGCCCAGCATGGTATGGTATATAGCACACTCTTGTCAGCCAAGACATGGATATATGAGCAGGACATATGAATAACAGGGGTTGCTAGGACTAGCACTAAAGAGGGCTTTTGCTGTGTCGTCTCTTTTTAACCTTCTAAAGTAGTCCTCTTTTACCCACCCCAGTAATTTTACTCAGTTGGTATTTTGTGAGAATAAAAGGCATCCAAAAATAATTTGGTATTCAAATGATATAAAACAGATTTCTTATTTTTTTTAAAGTGAGAGACTTGTGAACAATTTGGTCAAATGAACCAAACCATCAGCAAGTTTTTAATTTTTGATGACCAGAAGTCATCAAAAGGAATTTGTGACACACAACTCATAGGTCATCTACTCTCTACTTCACTATAAGGTCTCATGCTAGCTATTCATTTGTAGCTGACTATTAAAGACAACTATTTGTAGGCATATATATTTTCCCTTTGACTTTGTGTAGGTAGAGTTCTCTTTTAACTCATTTTCAAGATCCCTTCCAAACTTTTGTTTTTCCTTTATAAGAAATAATGTAGAAATAAAGCCTTCTCTTCAATAGGGACAAGTTCAGATAGTGCCATCCTATACAACCAAAGTTCAAGTCCACAATAGCTTTTACAAGACAAGGCAATTTTCTATGTTCTGTGTAACTACATACTGTCCTTCATCCCAGATCCTCCAGCTACCAGGACATGGGCTGATCCTAGTTTCATATAAGGACTTGAAAATCATAGTTACAGTTTTTTTTATTAGTAATTGTTCCTGGATTTGCCTCTTCTTCCCTTCCAGAAAGTAGCTGATAGAATGACAAAGAGCCTAGATCTTGCCTTGATGGAGGCAGCTCTCAAGAACCTTCCCAGTTATGTATTAGAATGTCCCAAGTCCTCAATTGCAATTGCATTGCAGGCTGACCCTCCCGCTGCACAATTCTGCCCTCCTCATCCTCTTAGGATGCTGTCATCAGTAAACTTTTTCTTCTGACTCAGAATCTCAGTCTGTTCCTAGGCAACCCAAAAAGTGATGAGAGAAATAGTACTAGCAACGGAATGCATCAATCATATAATGTTGTAATGAAGAGAAGACATCAATCACAAGATAATCTTTGCCCAGATAGGAAAACTGAGGCAGAGAATCCCAGTGATCTGCTCTAGGCATCATAAACTAATTAGGTGAGAAACCACAAATTGTAGGTAGAATACACAACTGTGGCCCAGCCAGACCAACTATAATATTATAGCATTTGATCTACTCCTGGGCAAACTACATAACTTGAAGACGAAACCCAGTGTTGAGAATCTAGAGTCTCAATATCAAATGCTTTTTAGAAGTTCATCCTCTGTAGATTTCTGGCTATGGGAACCCATTTTGAACCTTCTGATAGAACTATCAGCCAAAAAGAAAAGTCTTTCCGAAGGAAGGTGGCATCACATTTTATTAACAACAAAACCCAGTACCATACAGACAAAATCTTACTCCAGTGTCAAATCATATACATAGACAAACACCCACATGTAGCACTGCGGCCAACTTTGGACATGGAACACTGGGCACCAAGTTCACAACCATCAAGCAAAATAAAGTTCACGGTCTTTCAGTAAAGTTTATCTTTTTTCATTATAATGAGCCCATATTTAACAGCTCTCACAAAAATGTGTACTTCTTATATCTAATTCTCATCCTAACTATTAAAAAAACAACTGCTATTCAGAACTATGAAGGGGTTAGGATTACCAACCTCTTAAAATGACTTTTTTTCTTTGTCTCAGAGAAAAGATCTATGTTATATCTTTGTGGTAGACAACCTCACGTATGCTGTTTCTCAACTCTCATTACATATCTAAGCACATCTGTACTAGAAATCATTTTAATACCCGAGCTGTAGCTTAATAGGATTGATATCATTAGGATGGATTAATTGGATTTCTAAGAAGCAGAAGAGGGTAAACTGCAAACTCAGGAGATTTTCAATGTTCAATAGTTCAATGCTAATAATCTGAATACTGTTAGAACCATTGCCAGTTCAGCTGTTTAAATCATTTCTCAAGGTGTATCAGGGCTGAGTTAATCAGTAAGTTAATACACACAACTCTAACAGATTAGTGATGAGGATTATCACTGCAGTTTGATATGAATCCAGGCAACTCCTTATGTACTGGAGAATAAGACATCACTGAATCTTTTAAGTTAGTTAAAATGCTTTTGAATTGTAAAACAAAGCAGGGCAGATAAACTAGATCTTTGCTCTTAGAATGGGCAAAACTTTAAAGATCTCAAGTCCCTATAGTTATCCTCCTGGATACTGGAAGTAGACAAGATTGCCGGACAAAAAATGGGAACATAGGGGTGGGGTGGGATGGGGGGAGGGGGGATGGGGCGAGAAAAGTGTGAAGTGGAGGATGGGAAGAGCTTGGGGGAATAGGATGGTTGGGATATAGGAAGGGTGGATATGGGAACAAGGAATTATATATCTTACTTAAGGGAGCCATTCTAGGGTTGGCAGAGGCTTGACTCTAGAGGGGTTCCCAGGTGTCCAGGAAGACACCCCCAGCTAGGTCCTTGGGCAGCTGAGGAGAGGGTGCCAGAAATGTCCAGATCCTATTGCCATACTCATGAATATCTTGCATATCACCATAGAACCTTCACCTGGCATTGGATGGAGAAAATGACAGAGCCCCACATAGGAGCACCGGACTGAGCTCCCAAGGTCCCAATGAGGAGCAAAAGGAGGGAGATCATGAGCAAGGAAGTCAGGACCGTGAGGAGTGCGTTTACCCACTGAGACGGTGGGACAGATCTAACGGGAGACCACCAAGTCCAGTTGGAATGGAACTGATAGAACAGGGGACCAAACCGGGCTCTCTGAATGTGGCTGACGGTGGAGGAGGACTGAGAAACCAAGGACAACAGCAATGAATGTGAACTCTACAGCATGGACGGGCTCACTGTGAGCCTTAACCTTCACCTGGCGATGGATGGAGATAGAGACAGAGCCCCACATTGGAGCACTGGACTGAGCTCCCAAAGTTCTGATAAGGAGCGGATGGAGAGAGATCATGAGAAAGAAAGTCAGAACCATGAGGGACGCGTTCACCCACTGAGACGGCAGGACAGAACTAATGGGAGACCACCAAGTCCACTTGGAATGGGACTGATGGAACATGCGACCAAATCGGACTCTCTGAAAGTGGCTGATGGTGGAGGCTGACCGAGGAGCCAAGGACAATGGCGATGGGCTTGGTCTCTACGACATGGACGGGCTCTGTGTGAGCCTTGTCAGTTCGGTTGCTCACCTTCCTGGACCTGGGGGGAGTTGGGAGGACCTTGGACTCAACATAGTGTAGAGAACCCTGATGGCTGTTTGGCCTCAAGAGGGAGGGAGTGGGGGTGTGGGCGGAGGGGAGGGGAGGGAAGGGGGAGGAGGAGGGGAGGAGATGGCAATTTTTAACAAAAAATAAATAAACTGGAAAAAAAAAAGATCTCAAGTCCTCACATCATGACCCAGAGGCTTAAGTTTGTATTTAGGATAAATGTAGTGTAATAAACTTGGGTTGACTGGCATGTGCTAGCAATCTTTTAATTTTTCTTAAATAAAAAAATGTTTATATTTTTTTAAAAGAGGAAGGGCTTTGTGGTTGAAACCTTTGAAAAGTGTTTTTTTTCTTTTAATTGACAGTTTTTTTCAAATGGAAAAGAGAATAGATAGGTACCATTTCAGGCTCACAATACTCCTAAGATCAAGAACTCAGTCTGGATATACAAAATCATTTAATTTAATGGTTGTTATAAAACCTAATAATTAAAACAAGTAATGTTATCAGATTGAGCCTTAATTTTATTTCTGTATTTGAGTGTCTCAATAAATAACAATAGAGAAAATTTCATGTGTCCTTTGGTACTTGAGAGAAAATGGCATACTAATATTTAACCATATTGAAGACACAGGTGGTTTAGGGATCCAATTCTATGATCAGATAGCCAGGGACCAAAGGGAAAAAATAGTACTTTCTTTAAATCAGCACAAAATGTTACTGACAAGGGCCAATTCATGTTTAGATACAGTCCAGAAAAAAAAGTACCTATTGTAGTTCGTCTCACATGGAACTGGTCAGTGAGGATACCTAGAGAACATTTCAGCCACCATTTTATTCTGCACATTTGGGTAGCTACATGAAAATCACAATAAGTCAAATATTTTATTTCTGAAACCATCAACTATTTCACGTTAAAGGCAAGAAAAACAGAACCCAGAATTATTCTTCACAAGTATTTCACCTTTTTGAAATCAAATACTCACAGGATTTTATTCTACCAGCAAACACAAATTAGTGAAATAAACAGAATGAAACTTAATCTTACTAAAATTAGCTAGGTGATTCTTTGGATTGTTATCACTTTACAAAAACTGAGATTAAACTGAGGAGGGTTAAATCAAGTGCACTTAAATGGCCCAGTGACACGGGCTGTACTTCATCTACATTTTCCTTTTGATGGTGATGGTGCTAAGGATGATCAAGTAGGAGGCCTGAGGATCACGGCAGCAGTTTAAACTTGTACAATACAAAGCAGAGAAGAGCCACAGAGGTGGAAAAACCAGTGATCTTTAGTAGACCAGGCACGGAAGGCAGGTTCCTCTCCAAGAAGGTGTGAGTAATTTCAAATGCTGGAACATCCTAGATAAATGAACATAGATCATTAACAGAAATTCTTGCACAGCTAGAAGAAACAAAGTCTATATGTAATAGTGTGCATTTCTATCCCCAAGACAGTTACATCTATAATAAAGGTTGAAAGAAGGGCAATGTAGTTTTTTTTTTTTTTGCCTTGTAGTTTGTCTATAGAGATGAAATAGCCAAACTTACCTTAGAGTCAGGCTCTTGAACCCATATGTCTTTCTTGGGAACTTTTCCTAGAGCATTCAAGACCTGAAAGAAAAGTGACTATGGCATTATAATGTGACATTATATATTTTTGACAGACTCAAAACATATTAAACATTGATAAACCCACAAGTGGGTGTCGAAGAAGTCTATACATAATTATCAGTGTCAAGAAATAAATGGATGAATGGATAATGAAAATTTGTTATTCACATACAATGGAACATTATTCAGCTTTAAATAAGAATGAAATGTTATCAATCTGACAACATGGATGAGCTTAAAGTGTAGTGTGAAGCGGCGGGGCTGCGTTCCCGCCGCCCAGTTCCCAGCAACCAGCTAATCCGCCACCGGCTAGCTTTACCCAAAATAATTACACGGAAACTTTATTCTTTTAAATACTGCCTGGCCCATTATCTGTAGCCTCTTATTAGTTAATTCTCACATCTTCCTTTAACCCATATTTAGTAATTTGGGTAGCACCACGAGTTGTGGCTTACCAGGAGAGATCTTAACCTGCGTCCATCTCGGAGAGGAGCAGCATGGAGACTCACCACGCGACTGCCTGAAGCGTCTTCCTAACTCTACTTCCTTGTTCCCACAATTCTGTTCTGTCTACTCCACCTACCTAATTTTCTCTTAAAGGGCCAAGGCAGTTTTCTTTATTAATAATGAAAGTAACACATAAACACTCCTCCATCATTTCCCCTTTTTCTGTTTAAACAAAAAAGAAAGGCTTTAACTTTAACATAGTAAAATTACATGTAACAAAACAGTTATCAAGCAAGTATTACAGTTACAATATTTAAATCTATTTTATCTTTTATCATAACTAAGGAAAGCTATAACTATCTATTTATTCTTCAACTCCATCAAAGACTCCAGAAGGATATAATGCTACCTAAGTAAACAAGAAATAAGTAACTTATAAAACTCTAGAAATGACAGAGACAACTCGCTGCCTGGACAGTCACCCAAAGTTCCTCTGTACCGTTGGGGCATCTATCTTCAGCCTTCAGGCCCATAGTGTCCAGCAGACTTTTTCATGAAGCAGGAAATTCCAAAGACAGTTCAGTCACTTTCTGCTGTGTCCTGCAGAACGTCTCGCAGACTCTTTCATGAATCAGGAACCCCGAAAGACCATCTCACCTTTAGGCAAGTTCAGCAGTCCTGTCTCTGCGGGTTTTTTGTGTCCAGTTTATGCAACAGTCCAGCCAAGAGCAGTTTCTTGCCCAAATGGCTAACAAACTCCATAAGTAGCCTCTTCGATGCCCATCTTCCTCTTGAAGTAGATTGGTGCTGCCAGGAGCAGATGTGTCTCATTGTCATGAAAAACCCTAAGTTATTAAAACATTAAATGCCATATTCTGCAGTCTTTGAAAGATATGAAGAATGCCTATCTGAAATATATCTATGCACATCTAGAAAATGACTAACATGACTACAAGCTTGACTATTAATCGATGATTATCCATTAACAACCTATATTTCCTAATTATACATTACATTCTTTAAAATGAACTACAATCACAATAGCTTAATCAAAATCAGAAATACATATACATATAACAAATTGACCTTAAAATCCATACCAATGCAAATTCATATCTATATCATCTCCCCCTGACGAGACTCTGTGGATTGCTTCTATCCCAATATGGTATGATAGACCACGCCCTCCTGAAAGGTTGCTGTGAACATCTTCAAAAAATTACTTCACTCAACTGCCAACTGAGAGGAACCTAGCACACAGGTTACACCATAAAAGACCTAAATAACAGCGCCCCCATTCAGCAGGAAGCAGTTTGGAGAGAAATAACTGCGCCCATTTTCCCAAATATTGTTTATAAATGTTCTTTTACATTTAAAGGGGGAGATGATATAGATATGAATTTGCATTGGTATGGATTTTAAGGTCAATTTGTTATATGTATATGTATTTCTGATTTTGATTAAGCTATTGTGATTGTAGTTCATTTTAAAGAATGTAATGTATAATTAGGAAATATAGGTTGTTAATGGATAATCATCGATTAATAGTCAAGCTTGTAGTCATGTTAGTCATTTTCTAGATGTGCATAGATATATTTCAGATAGGCATTCTTCATATCTTTCAAAGACTGCAGAATATGGCATTTAATGTTTTAATAACTTAGGGTTTTTCATGACAATGAGACACATCTGCTCCTGGCAGCACCAATCTACTTCAAGAGGAAGATGGGCATCGAAGAGGCTACTTATGGAGTTTGTTAGCCATTTGGGCAAGAAACTGCTCTTGGCTGGACTGTTCCATAAACTGGACACAAAGAACCCGCAGAGAGAGGACTGCTGAACTTGCCTAAAGGTGAGATGGTCTTTCGGAGTTCCTGATTCATGAAAGAGTCTGTGAGACGTTCTGCAGGACACAGCAAAAAGTGACTGAACTGTCTTTGGAATTTTTCTGCTTCATGGAAATGTCTGCTGGATACTGTGGGCCTGAAGCCCGAGGATGGATGCCCCAACGGTACAGGGGAACTTTGGGTGACTGTCCAGGCAGCGAGTTGTCTCTGTCATTTCTAGAGTTTTATAAGTTACTTATTTCTTGTTTACTTAGGTAGCATTGTATCCTTCTGGAGTCTTTGATGGAGTTGAAGAATAAATAGATAGTTACAGATTTCCTTAGTTATGATAAAAGATAAAATAGATTTAAATATTGTAACTGTAATACTTGCTTGATAACTGTTTTGTTATATGTAATTTTGCTATGTTAAAGTTGAAGCCTTTCTTTTTTGTTTAAACAGAAAAAGGGGAAATGATGGAGGAGAGTTATCTGTCTTTGTTTCTTTCATTGGTTAATTAATAAAGAAAACTGCCTTGGCCCTTTAAGAACAGAAAATTAGGTAGGTGGAGTAGACAGAACAGAATTGTGGGAACAAGGAAGTAGAGTTAGGGAGAGACGCTTCAGGCAGTCGCGTGGTGAGTCTCCATGCTGCTCCTCTCCGAGATGGACGCAGGTTAAGATCTCTCCTGGTAAGCCACAACTCGTGGTGCTACCCAGATTAATAAATATGGGTTAAAGGAAGATGTAAGAATTAACTAATAAGAGGCTACAGATAATGGGCCAGGCAGTATTTAAAAGAATACAGTTTCCGTGTAATTATTTTGGATAAAGCTAGCCGGCGGCTGTGACCTGGGTGGCGGGACGCAGCCCCGCCGTTTCACACTACATTAAAGGATAAAAAAAAACCTTAAAAGAAATCTGTCATCCCTAGAAATACAAATAGCACATGCTATCCATTATATGCATAAGCCAAATAAAGTAGATCTTATAGAAGTAGAAAAAAGAACAGAGGTCACCAGAAGTTAAGAAAGGCAACAGGGAGTAAGACTACTGAGAGTGAATAATAGGTATTAAAATATAGTTCAAAGGGAAGAACAAATTCTAACATTCTATAGCAATATAGGGCCACCACGGATAATCACAATTTACTATATAGTTTTAAAGAGCTAGAAGAAAGGATTTTAAATGATTCAAAGAAACAATACATGTTTGATATGAAGGAGATGCTAATTATCTTGATTTGATTGTCGCATATTATTAATAGGCATCAAAATATCAATGTGTACCTCATAAATATGCATAAGAAATACAAATAGCACATGCTGTTTGTATTTGTATACATGTCAATAAAATAGCCCAAGCATCTAGTTTGTTGTAGTATATCCATATAAACATAAAACAAACAACAAGAAAGACAAGATGACAAGAATGCTGTCACAGGGCTAGGCTACAGCTCATTGGGATAGCCTATACCTCGCATGCATGATGCCTTCAATTCAATTCCCAGTACTGCTTCCTGAGATGTAATTACAAATGAAAAAGAAGTGCACCTTAGATACCTCCCTTACCTCTCTAGCTGCTCGTTCTCCAGCTTGGACTGCTCCTTCCATGTAGCCACTCCACTGTGTAGCTGTCTCCGTGCCTGCAAAGTAAATTCTGCCTACTGGCTGGCGAATCACCCTTCAAGGAAATAAAGAGGTAACACAGAGTTAAATGGAAATATGCTGAAGGAAAACAAGCCAATCACTGCCTTCATCTAGTCCACAAAAGGAAGGGAAACCAATCAAGGAGAAAACACTCTTGAGACTCAGCCCAAAGTAAAAGGCTACTCTTTGCTTTCTATACCTGTGCACAAGGATCTAAACTATCAAGCCTGGGAGAAGTAGACTGTAAGTTTATTCATCACTAAAGGTGATGATGACATATTTTCAGCCAGCCAGTCAGCCTGTGAGAACATAAGGGTACAGTACTCCTATGTAGCATCTCTTGAAACTGAGCAAGTAACCCTGAATTCTATGCCTACATGGCAAAGGAATAACAATGTATATGAAACATGGTATTTCTAAGTAAGGGTAGATTCCCAGGCCATGTAGATCTCATCTCCTCCCATCTCAGCTGTATACACTTAGGAATTTTTCCTTTGAAGAAGAATATATGATGCCTCTCTGTTGACAAGACAGATGTGTTGGACAAATACATCCATTGTCCTGTGGCTGGGTAGCCCTGTGAAAATAAACATTGAGGAGAGTTCAAAGGGCTTCTCAAAGGACAATATATTTGTCTTCATCTCACAAGTGCTGCTGACATCTGACATCCTGCCTAGTACTCTGCTACAACTCTATGTGTTAACATCCATTTCTCTGGGGGCATCCACTGATTTACAAGCTGACTATTTATCTGGGATTTACAAAGAATATTGCCTATTTCTACAAGTCTTATTGAACACAGCTGGTTTGAATGTGTTCCAGTCCTGTATAAGTTGGTGCAGTGATTGGGCAGTACCTTCCATACTGGGTCATGATGCCGGGAGGGAAGTAGGCTGTGTAACAACCTCCGGAGTACTGCTCTTCGCACCAGTTCTTCTCTTCATAATGGACTGGCTGTAGTTCAATGAGAAGAAAATTACAAAAGAAAATAAAAGTAGAATTGTTATCTGCCAACAGTGAAGGCCTTGTGTATGTTACATTAACAAAAAAGCTTATATTTAAAGCATAAAGTAGTAATGGGACTCTGTGGAGTGTATGTGCCAGCCCCTGAGTTTGAGCCCCAGTACAATGAAAATAAATAAGAAAATAGAAAGTAAAGGAAAGTGTAGAAGAAGGAGGAGGGGGAGAGAAAAAACATCAGTCCAGGAATGAAACTGAGTGTTAGATCACTTTCATAACATGCACAAGGTCCCAAGTTTAATTCCCAGCACTGCAAGAAAAAAGAGTACATTGTAAAATAAAAACACAGATTTTCTTAACATCTTGCCTAAGGTAGTCAAAACATAGCCCAATAATTGGTAGCAAGGATGCTCTCATCCATGCAGATTATAGAATGTAAAGCTAAGTCTTCAGGAAACACTACTAACAATTAGTTTTTGGAAAGGTCTTCTCCAAATTCTGGAGTGTTTAAGAAAGTGGACTTTACTTTCCAATCTACCCAGGCATCAGTAATAATGGCAGGATGGGAGGGAGCAAGTAAAAGATGAGCACAAAACATTACTTCAGATCCCTTTGCTAAGCTGGAAAAGTACATTATAAAAATACTGCTCAAAGGACACAATATGAAAGCGCTCCTTGGGGAGCACTTTTCCCCCCATGACTCCCCTATTACATTTTAAATGTTTAGTATTTGCACAGTTTAAACAATAATCCACAGAAAAAAGTCCTCAGCTATTGATGGGCTCTTCAGAAGCCATTTCCTTGTCACTACTTTCAGAAGCAGTATAAAAAACCCTGGGAGTGCCAAATGAGGTATGAATTGATTCTCCACGTGGAGAAATGAATTAGTATATCTTTGACCAGGGCAAACATTAAGCCTGGTGTGTAAAATATATATCACAAAGCCTTCAGCAACACATGGTGACATATCTGGGGTTTTTATTTAATAGCAAGCACTTGACAATGACAGAAGCACAGGATCTCTGTTCTGCAGACTAATCTCAATGATCCGTGACATAATGATTGTAGGTCCACGTCTCTTACTACAATTGAATGTCTATTATGCAGTGAATATTTAAAATGCCCAAAGGAATGTCATATCACAAGTTCCATGTACCTGACACTAGTTTTTAATACTTTTGGATTACTGAAATTAATTCTCTAAATTAAACACACCTATTTCTATTCGCCGCTTAAGACTTACAAGAAACCAGAACTTGCTTTAATTTACCACTTTGACCCAACAGAGCAAAGTCTGATAAAGACTAGGGTTTCTTACATGTAAAGCTTCTTGAGATCCCAGAACTTTGGCATAGAGCTCACAGATTTTCCTCTTCCTATAGAGAAGAGCAAAGGTATGTTAAATAAGTAATAACTGATGGGCATAGTATAAACACATTAAGTTCTAGGGTACTTGATAGTGACTTCCTTGAAGAAAAAAATGAAACTTAATAGCCTTCTGTAACTATAAAAAATAGTCAATTAATCCATGCACTCAGCTTATATGTCTCAGTGTATTTCTGTATGTTGGTTAACATCATATGCCTCAGTACAATAATTTGAGGAAACAAAAGAATTTTCCTTTTTAAAAAATCAAAGTCTCATTGTGTATAGCCTGTAACTTGCTATGGAGTTAAGGGTGGTTTCAAACTTGCTGTGATCCCCTTCTCTCAGCCTCCTGAGTGTTTGTATTACAGGTGTATTCTACCATGCCTAGCTAATCTCTTCTTGAGAGAAGATACAATTAAAACTCATAACTATTCCTGGTAAACTTTTTAAAAACCTAAGTTACTAAATCTACCCATCTTCTAAGTTAATGGCTCTATCTCAAGTACTGAATATATACTATTGACATTTACTCTTTTTAGTTTTTATATAGTTTAAAGATGTGAAAATGCGTCTGAAATATTTGTCAAAGGCTAATGAACAATCAGAAAATAATTTTTATGAAAATTAGGGAAAGATGTAATTCAAACCCATAAAAAGCATTAAGACCAGGTGAAAGAAGTGGTTAAAAATATGTATGTGTGAGTGCACACATACATGCAAGAGTCAAGCTTACTAGTATTAAAGAAAACAACTATAAAAATATACAAGTTTATATTGCCAATTACATTAGAAAATATTTTTAAAACACAATCCCAATTTCTCTAAATAGTGTGGAACAAAATTTAAGCTTATCACTCTTGATATCATTATTTTTATACCATTGATATATATAACTCTTAGACTCCTATCATGTAATTACAGAAGGTTAAGTCGAGAAGAGGAGAAAGAATTACACATGCTACTTATTGCTATACTGTTTCTATGCAAGGCTTTAAAGGAGACAAATGTCACTCATAAATGATGTCACATAATGTTAAATGGATATGTTAATTCTAGGACTGTTAGAAAATGCTTGATTAAAAGCCCTAACATACAGGAAGAAGTCATAAGTTTACTTGCTTTCTCTGTCTAGCCTAAATTCTCCGTTCAAGAGATGAAGCTGAAGTTCAGTGAGCTTCAGATTCCTTTATTCAGTTAAGCAATGGGAAGGCAAACCTTTACTATTCAGAGCATTCTGCCATAGTAGGTGCTCAATATGTGTTGAGTCAAATTCTATGCACAGTCCAGTATTGTATCCTCTTTTCTGTGCCATAAAGAGATAGCAGATTCTAATTTTATGAGAGATTATAAGCAGTAATCCAGACATTCAGAGTCAGTTAAGACTATTGCCAAGACAAATAAGAATATTGTCAATCAGTATTCTAAAAAGTTTGATGTGTTTAACTTATTTTCTTGACATATAAAATCTTTACTAAATTAGAACTAAACCTAAAATTCAACCTTCATTGTAATTAACTTTTAATCATAAATAATAAAAATATAATAAAATATCATTTACTGTATTTCATATTATTATATGAGCCAAAGACAAGCTTATATAAACACACCAGAGATTTATCTTTCCCATTCCTTTACCTCATTTAAATTAAAACTTTTGAGAAGATACATGGAAGACAATAATGTTATACCAAAATAGGTTCTATGTATGTGTGACAGGGATGAAACACTGGGCTTCACACACACAAAAGATGTGTTTTACCACTGAGATATATTCTCCACTCAGAGTAATGTATTTAGATTAGTTTGTCCTTAAAAATAATAGAATATATTTTAAACTGCATCCAAATGAGGCCACCATGCACATTTTATAGTTGTATTGAACCACTAGCTTATCAAACTGTCTCCTCCTCATAGTCACTTGAGCAGGTAGTTAAAAAATACAAATTCTAAGTCTCTACTTCAGACCTACTGAATCATATTCTATAAGCCTCAAGAGATTAGACTTTCCAAATACTTTTTGTGAGAGTTATGCACAGTCAGTTTTGAAAACTACTGCTCTTATCACTGATGTATTCAGTAAAGGTTTTGGCTTACAAAAACTTTACAGTTCATTCCGTATGTGGAATTATAACCAAATGTCTACCTCCAGTCTGGTATTTATTTTATTAATAATAGAAAGGAAATGCAGGAAATCCAACAGAAAATGTCAAGCTTACTGTGGTGGAATGAAAAAAAAGTGTGGATGTGTTACCCGCTTCTCTTGACTTTGTCACATGTCAGTGGCTAAGATTTTAATGTATGCAACCCTCCAAAATTCCTATGTTAGAGTTAGTAGGATGATTCAGTGAGTACACATGCTTGCTATATAATCCTGATGATTTGAGTTCAATTCCTGGAACCCAATTCAAGGTAGAAGAAAATTGATACCACAAAACTGTTCTCTGTTCTCCACTCATGTGTTATGGTATGCATGAGCCAACACATATACACATGCACATGTGTGTGTGTGTGTGTGTGTGTGTGTGTGTGTGTGTGCGTGCTATGAAACTATATTAAGTTTTTTCCTTGTTAGAACTTTATTACCAAGGTGATGGTATTCAAAGGGGGGGGGGTGTTCTTAGGAAAAGTGGCTAAGCCATGAGGTCTCTATTACAGTATTCTGGCTACTTTCAATTATCTCACAGGGAAACCCTATCTCTTAACCACATAAAATGAATACAAATGTGTAAAATTAACACATGCACATACACATTGACTTGACCAAGGAGAACATAGCAAAGTATTTAAAAAATGAATTGTTGAGGTTGGGAATATTTGTAAAATATTGTGCTCTTCTTGCTATTGTTCTACTATTGTTGGTGCAACAAACAAAATGTAAAGGCAACATTTATTGATTTTTCAGATATAAATTGTTTACCTTATTTCTTTATGTAGTTTAGCAAGTCGATCAGCTTTCCGGGCAAGTATGAAGCTGGAGAAATAAGCCACATTTGAATGGGCAGTTATAGTCATGATAAATACACACCACTATCTACTCAGCATTAATAAACTCTCCCAACCCTTCCCTTCCCCTACAGCAAATGGCATCCTGTCTTCAGGCTTCCTCTGCATCCAAAACTCTGCTAGAATGTGAGTTCCTAATTAACAGGGAATTTCTTGCTCAATATTTTACTTCTAAAATTTAACATCATATTTGATATTATAGGAAATTAGATGTTGGGCATATTAAGATTGCATTAGATGATTATCATGACAATGACACAATAAAAACTGGACAATTATTAATATACACCTACCATAAATCCAATGATACACCCCTCACTCCCTGCCCAAATGCTCTTCAGAACCAGTAATCGGTGCCCTTAGCTCACAGATTAAACCCTTCCCCAGCAATTATATTCACCAGCAGATAAGTTCCTGGGTCAATATCCTGCCCCTCCTAAGAGGCAATTGATAGCCAATGATTAAGTTAGCCCATCCCTTGTCTAAGTTTGGAACAACTGTGAAAGGTCATTCCCACTTCCATATTTCTAGGGGCTGGCTGAGATCTTGGTTTAGACAGCACTGACATTCAACACTCTCTCTCTCTGATTCCTTCCCTTCCACAAAGGCAGTATTCCCTAAGTTCACCCCAATAAATCTCCTATACCCATGTCTCTATCTCTAAGTCAGCTTCCTTGGGAAATGATTAAATAGAGCCACCGAACAAACTAACTCAGTAAAACTCAACTATAATCTATCTGGCCCCTTTAGTCAAATAGATCCTATATATTATGTCAATAATATTAACTGTACATACATTTTAAAGAATTCAATTGTGAGATGAAATCCTTACTTATACTATTAATAGAAATAGATATATTATAAAATCCAAGGGCGGTGTGAAGACATAGCTCAGTGGTAAAGCACTTGATTAGTATATAGAAAGTTCTGGATCTATTTTCCAGTACCCACTATCAATCTAAATGAACTAGTATAATGAAACTATTTCTTCATTAAAAATGGATAAAATTTTACTTTTTTTCTAGAGAAATCAGATAAATAGATAGATCAAGGCTGAAAGGGGATATTTCCTCTTCTCACCCCTGAATAGAAGTGTTTATTAATTTGACTAGCAACTCTTTTAAGACTGCTATTAGAAAATGTTCTGAGAAGCAAAGATACAAAGAATGTTAACACAGGATGGAGTTTCAGAGGCAGATGCATATTATTTAAATAAAGAGACCGGCAAAAGGGGTACTAGAGGATGGGGATGGAAAATGGAAGAGAAGTATCTGCAAAAACAAAGTATGGATGGAAATGCCACAATGAAATCCAGCATTTGTGTCTTAATATTTAAAAATGAATGAAATAAAATATTTGAAGTAGTCAGCATTATAGGATACAATAATAATTTTGCTTGAGTTAGCACTTTTAGTTTTGACTCAAAATTAATGGATTTGGTTATATTATAGGTTTGTGCAACAATCAGTGAGTTTAGACTTATATACTATTTTAAAGAAAATTAACCAAGATCTGATGAAAAATTAAATTATTAGTCAGCTGATTTTGTATGGTTGTGACTTCAAAGACAGTGTTGTTTATCAACTATAAAATCTCATTAGGAATACAATAATCACTTTAACTATGGACAAATATTGTTCAACTTTCTTTAGCTATTTACTGTGGAAATCAAACATGCTGGAGTCGCATTGAAGACATTTAATAGTTCTAAAGTACAGTTTCTAAAAGGTGATTGTTATTACAAACACAGTGCTGGTTAATTATTACCCCTGTTTTTGAGGCTCTTAGGGCCAAATGCAAAGACCAAAGTAGAAGTGATAATCTATAAGGTTTTCATTATCAGGAACAAAGTACAAAGTTGAATGTGCTGGCATATGTCTGCAATCCCAGCATTTAGGAGGTGGAGGCCAGAGGATCATGAGTTAAAGGTCAGTCTCAATTACAAACCAAGTTTGGCTATATGAGAACCTGCCTCAAGAGAAAGGAAAGGAGGGTTAGAGGGAGGGAGGAAGAAAGCACAAGCAATTGAACTGAGTCTGGCAGTACAGTCCTGCATATGCAGCTACTCAAGATTCTGAAGCAGTTAAGTTTAAAACCAGTTTTGCTGCAGAGTAATTTAGTGAGACCCTACATCAAAATAAATCACACTAAATAGTAGAAGACATTTGCCTAGCACGTACCAGACCCTAGGTTCAATATGCAGTGTTGTACATACAAAATAGGGGAGGGTGAAAGCTACTGACCTAATGTAACAAGAGTAGCTGGTCAACAACAGTAATGAAAGATAAAATATTGCTTCTCAATCCTCATATTGTTGTAACAATAACAACAAAAGAGATTTAAGAAAGAAAAATGATATGCGAGACTTTGTTGACTCCCCAAAGGAGGCCCTACCCCCTCTGAGGACTGGTTTGGGGTGGGATGGGGGAAGAGGGGAGGGTGAGAGAAGGGGAGGGAGGGGGAACTGGGGTTCATATGTAAAATAAAACAATTTAAATAAAAAAAAGAAAAATGAGCAAGTTTATTATCCTTCGCAGGCAGTGTTTGTCCTTTGGGAGACACACTGGCGAAAAGTATCCTAGAAGTGGCAAGTCTGGCTTACACTACATATATAACAAAGAACAACACATTTTAGAAACAAAGGAAAAGAGTTTTAGGTTTGTGGAAATGGGAAATCATGAGAAGGCAAGTACACTGGAAGCTACTTTTGGAGGTCAGCTTGCAGATTCCTCTGGCTCTGGCTCCAAGCTAATAAAATGCTATTTACAGTAAAGGAGAACTTATCAAGGGAGGACAGAGAAACCATCTACCTTTTTAAATCTCTGTCCTCCATTTTAAACAGAAGGAAGGAAGGAGATCTCTTGCATCACAATTGTTTTCAGTGGTTCTTCATATTTGAAAAAAGTAATGTCTGTCCTCCCATAAACACAAAGTACCAGTTATACTGGAGGAATAAATTCTGGTGATCTACTGAACAGTAGGGTGGCCATAGTTAATATTAATTTATCATATATTTTAAAATATCTAAACAAAGTTTTCAATGTTCTTACCATAAAAAATAACCATATGAGGTAAAGGATATAATAACAAACCTGATTTGATCATTACACAAAATAGATATTATTAAAACATTTTCACCCAGATATACAATATACATCTTTTAGCAATAAAATAAAGTTAAAACAATAAATACATTATTTTAGACATTTCCTAAATAATTCCAACATACTTGGAAGAATGCCAACATATATGTACCTGTTATAAAGCCAACCAACACCAGTGGAGCATAAGGGAAGGACATCTGAAGTTCTTCCATCCATAACTGAACTATCACTGACTTTCTGAAACTCGCACCCTGATTTACTTTTTGTTGCCTATAGAAATGCCATGCTGGCTAAACTACCTGGATCCTGTCTTGCTCAGTGGGACTAAAAATGAACAGGATATATGGCTTTTTATGGTCATTATACTGTATGTTCCCGCCTGCCTCAGGAATTTAGTACTATTTCTTACATTACAGCCAGAGGAGCTGTTAGTAACTATTTTATCAGTAACCCAGGCAGAACCTGCTTCTTAGGGTCCTTGGAACTTGGGTCTGACCCCTTTCTCTTTTAACTTTCCCAAAATGGCATGATGTGATATTTATAAAGCTCAACTATCTCTTCAGCAAGAAAGCCTGCATTTCCCAAAATCAGAAACCATTGGTCTCTAAAAGTTATTTGACTATTATCAACATGTGTTATTTTGTTATAGTGCAACAAAATAAAAGGCTTTCTATGTATATAGGATATTTTAGAAGGACAAAGGTAGGTAACTAGGAAGGTGTATCTCTCCTTAGCATTTCCTTTGTGAGGGCCCACTTCCTTCAGAGCACTAGTTCCCAGGCTGGTGAATTATCAGTGTATTCTGAAGACAAAAGAAGCATTGCTGGTGAATGATAACTACAGGCCATCCACTGTGGCCTGGGTTAATATTGATACTGATACTTTGTATGCAACATGTGTTTGGAAAGCAGATCAAGTACAGAGACATTGTATTTGAAAGGTTTTATAGGATAAAGTTGTTCTCTTTCCAAAATGACTGCAGACATTCTGTGTCTTTAGAAGACGCTGACTATCATACTGTCTACCAGGCTGCCTTTTCCACTTTATTCTTAGCATGTAAGTTTTTATAGAGAATCGGTAGGTGAGTACAAGTTAAAAATGGTGTCAAGTTTAGTAGTTTTCTGGCATTCTTGTGCCACACACAAAAACATTGCTATGGATATGCTAACACATGGAAACATGATATAGTTTATATGTATTATTGATTGAGTCTAATTATAAAGAAATATACTTTGACAGCACCTATACCAACAAAAATTAGAAATTGCACCCAGCTCTAACTTACCCCATGATGGCAGGCACTGATCCATCCGGTTTGGTGTCATCCAGAGTGATTGCAATTGGTGCATCCTCATCTTCAATTATCATACATCCACAATAGTCTTAAGCAGGAGAAAATTAATTAAGGAATTGAAATTAACATTAGAAATACACACATATAAAGAATGTATATAAACTATTTTAGTAGGAGGAAGGAAAATTTTAAAGTACTACTATTAGCTATAACTCTAGACCCTTGTACTTTAAAGACACACATGACTAGACAAGAACATCTATTCCTTATGTGGAAAATGGCCCATATCTATCATTTTTTCCACAAAGGGCTATGACTCATGCATGGTAAAATGGCAAGATGGGGAAAATGGTAAAATATCCCTGAATGCAGGAATAAATTTAAAAAAAAAGATGGAATGCGCTGGAAGGAATCACTTTCATTAACACCAGAAGTCGTGAAAAGAATTCTGTTGAATATGAGCAAGAACCATATCTGGAAAGTTCCTGTTTCCTAAACCCTGCCTCATTTAATATACATAACACCATAATAAGCATTTATCACAAAGCCTTATAATCATTTTATGTTTAGAGACTGATGCCAATAAACTGGTGAAGTCCAGGAATAGTTGCTTTCATAGCAGCACTGTTTCCAAAAGGTCCCATGGTCTCATTCTGCTCATGAAGAGTAAGCAGCAAGATAAATGTGGTGGACCCATAATTGATATTCCTATTTCATGCCCATCTTTTTCTCCCATTGTCAACAATCACTCTTGAGGCCATTTTGTGAAATTTAGAGACAGATTTACAATTTCTCTACAAATTTTAAAACATTTTTCTTTTTCTATTCAGCATATTCTCAATATCCCTAAAATGTGGTTTCTTTACTTAATAGTTCAAACACAAATAAGAGTAACCTACCCTTTTTCTTCCAGAAGGCTTCCTTGTAATACACCATGCACTTGATGACAGCCCCCATCGGAATACGCTGAATTAACTGGGTTCTCTCAGGTGGAAGCTCTGGCTTGAAGTGTATCTTGGCAGTCAAAGTTGGTGGAATGGCACTAATTACATATTTACACTGAAATGCAATATGCAAAAATATCACCTGACACATGAGTTGCAACCTTGCAAAGGGTATAAAGCATCATTAAAAAAATACCAAATCAAGCCACTGTGAATCAAGAAAATAGAACAAGGTATGTGGGATGGTATATTTTGTCAATTTGACACAAACTAGAATTAGCTTGGTAAAGGGAGCCACAACTGAGAAACTGCCTCCATCATACTGGCATGTTGGCTTGTCTGTGGGCATTTTCTTGATTAATGATTGATATGGGACAGCCCACCCCACTATGGATGGTATCATCCCTGGACAGGTGGTTCTGAGTAGTATAAGAAAGCAAAATGAACAAGTCATGGAGGCAAGCTGATTAGTAGCACTTCTGCATGATCCTGCTTCTGCTCCTGTTTGAATATCTCTAGTGACTTCCCTCAATGACGGATTGTGATCAAGACCTGTAAGCCAAATAAACTCTTTCTTCCAAAAGTTGCTTTTGGTTATGGTATTTATCACAGCAACAAAGAAGCAAAGTAGGATAATAAGTAAACCAAATCTGTCAATCTGGAATACATGCAGTAGATATATGCTAGAGCTAACTATATTACTGATTAGATTATATATGATTAGAAGTTGAAAAAAGCACAAAACCTATTTACTATAAACTCCTTTGATTATAATGGGTTACCTCATAGTGTTCATGATTCAGTGTCTCTACAATGATGTTGTCATCTGTTTGGTCAATATAAGTAACAGGAGAGTTCAGTTTCACTTTATCCCCAAGAAGATCCATCATCTTTTCACTCACTTGGCCAGCTCCACCTACAAATTTTCGTTCCTGTTGGAGAAAGTAAGCAGAAAAGAAAATTTATAAAAGGAGAATGGTGGAACATTTGCCACTAATTTATAAACCTCCAAGAAGGTAATTGCCAGACCTCTATCATTGCCATAGCCAATTGTGGGAAAAATCATTAGAATAGAGAGAGTAGGCCAAGGTACCTCAATTATCATAGTCAGCACAGCTTCTAACAAGGAAAAGCCATTACTACCATATAAAATCGGAGATCAGAAAAAAAATGTTCTCTTATGCCAATGCTGCTCTGATCAAATGCAAACAGCAAGCCTAGGAACTTCAAATTTGCATAAGTATGATATATGTAAGGCGCCCTGAGAAGGGAAGGTAACTATGTTAATCCTAGGGGATATGGTTTCTATCTCCCCATGGAGTTACTTGCCTGAGCAGGTAAGAACATAGAAAATATTTTATTATACATGACATGAGTCTAAAAGAATTAGCTTAGCATGCTATTAGGGTTAGCAATGCCCTATCAGAAATTGCAAAATCAGGACCTAGGAACCTGAATTTCAGCTTTTGAATATCTTCTTCTTAAAACTAACTGTAAGTTTCATAGTCATGGCAGAATATCTATCTGTTTGTTCTTTTAAACATTGCTAAGTATTTCTCTTGACTAACACTAAAGGATCAGAAGTTCTCTGCCCTCTGTAACCTGCTATTCTCAGCATGAATATTGCTTAAACACAAAAAAAGTTCTTAATACAGTATATTTGGTTACAGCATAGGGGATATTTTTAGCCTTCTGTAGGAGATTTTTTGAGTTATTACAAATGCATGTCAGTAAACTGTGGGACAGGACAAAACTGATAATTATGATGCCTCACTTATGAGTAGTTATGCAGTAACTTTTGCAACTGACGTTTAGTGAGGACACCAAAGTTTTTTATGAAAATGGTCACAGAGTGGTTAAGACTTAAATCAATTATTCTTGCTGAAGAAATTGAAATTATTTAACACTTAATCTGATCTATGTTTCCAAACAGATGCTTTGAAATCTAGTATAGCATAAAAATCATGGACTAGTTCTACCTGTTCACTATCTTCTTTTCTGTTTTTAGAATTTATTAAATTGAATTATAAAGGGGCAAATGTTAAGGTCTTTTTAAAGATATTATGATAATGGCTTGAGAGTAAAAATCAAAATTCTATTTTCTAAAAGATCATATAGGGCTTGTCTAGAAGTATTCTGTCCCTTACAAATGAAGGATACGGATAACCCATGAGTAAGATACCTCAGAAGGTAAAATGAGTTAAACGGAGTAATACTGAGTTTCTGTTCATAAGTATACATTTTAAAAATGTAAATGTCCTGTATTAATTTGGAGACTTCAGATGATCACCTGAAGAGAACAATGGTTTACTTTGAAGACAAAGTCTAAATTCATAAAATGCACTCAGAATTCTGGAACTCAGGTAACAGCATAAGCTAGAATTTATTTGTAACAAACTAATAACATCCTACTTGAGTGTAACATTCCTAGCATTCTCTTTGGATAAGGGAGAGATTTGCAATGAATGTCAGAGTCTAAGGACTTGCGATTTAGTATTTAGGCTTTGCTGTTAGTTTATTATGTACTTAGTCAATTAATTGAATTGCTTCATTATTAGTAATAGAAATGTATAAAAGCAAAAAAAAATTGCAAGGGGACAGTTAAATTCTTAAATACAACTACAGAACATACTATGAAAAGAATGGACATAAATGACTTGTGTGAACTAGAAGAGTGACTTCCATTCTACAGTAGTTAACAAGAAAGAATACTTGTGAGAAACAGGTAGGATAAAGAAGCCTATATAAAGAACAGAGATGATTTTAAGTATACTAATTTTATAAGCACTACAATTTTCTTGGAAATTAATTTACTTTTAGTAGTTTAGCTACTTCTATATAAATGGCTACATTTTTCTACATTTTAAAGGAAAGAACTTAATTATTAACATAAATTAATTCAAAATAAAACTTTCTTTAGTTATAAATTTTCGGAATAAAAAAAGAAATGAGAAAATTTTCAGACATAGTTTTAGATCATTTTATACTACCATACATGATTGTAACAATGAAGACATTATCAAGCCATTGTTCTTGGCAAGTTAGTTTCAGAACAAACCTGGCCTCCATTGGTGACTGAGAATATCCGAGTGGTGCCACCACACTGCTTCACATACCACAAGAACCACAGGGCGGATACCTCATGAGGCTCAGAAGTCACATTGATGTTCACAAAAAGAGAAGCAAATTCCCGAGCAGTTCTGTTCACAGAATAAGACTGGAAATCACATGTCAATGCATACAGGAGGAAGGAGAAAATAAAATCTTGAAAGTTATCCTCTAATATCCACACACGTGACACATACATACTGTGAAATATATATACCAGTCACACACACACACACACACACACACACACACACCAATAATAACCTAATTAAAAATGTACACAGTACTCAGAGTAATGAACCTTTACAAAACTTTTACAAATAGAAAGTGATTCTACTGTTTTGGTAAAACAACAACAATAACAACAAAAAAGAAAACCTCATGGTCCCAATGTCCATAGGAAATCATTTGTTAACTTTTGAGAAAAAAGAAAAAGTTTTCTTCTGCTTTTAAGAAATATGGTTAGTCCCAAATATGGTCTATCTAAAGATTCAATATCCTTGATCATTAGGCACACATCTCATCTGTTTTAAAGATTTTCCTCACTTTTCCATCTCTTCTGCCTCCACTCTGGTCCACGCTACTGTATAATCTCTTACATGGACAGAGAAAGTGGTGAACTCCATATTATCACCCTACATGACTCTAGTACTCTCTGCCATGCTAAACACAATGGGGACTTTAAAAACATTTTGGTGATAAACTGAGAATGGTAACAGGGTCTGTAATCTCAGCATGCAATAGGCAGAGTAAAGAAGATAGCAAGTTAGAGGCCATGCTGATGCACAAGCAAAACTAAACTAAATTAAACTAAAAATATAGTTATAAAACACAAAACAAAATTTAAAAAATTCTGTAATGGCCTAAAATGGAAAAATCTTGCATGCAGACAATATAAATAGATGCATTTATAGGCTGTTCAACTCCAATCACTCATCTCACTACTTGCTCTATGTTCCAGGCATAATGACTATTCACTTGTTAAAATATGTCAATTTCCTTCCCTTCTCAAGCCATTTCAAAAAGCTACTCCTTATTTTCTCTATAGAAAATACTATTGCCTTACATCACTCACAAGTCTGAATCTCTCCCCTTCCTTCTGGTTAATCCTGGAAGACATTCCTCAACATCATCTTCCTTATTCTCCTCTCTGTAAGAAATACCTAACATCCCAAATACATCTACTTTTTACTCTCTCCCATACTAACAATATACCATTCCTGAAAGATGCTGCTCCAGAAAAACCCATCTATCCTGTATCCCCATGCTTTTGTTGTCATTCATATAAGATATCATGTTTCTTGGGCTATTTCACAGTAAATATGATGTCCTCGCTTTATATCTATGAATTATCCTGGAAGTTAGCATCTAACCCTATCTGTCTTCCCCTGACTCTCAATTGCTGCTATGACTTATTCCAGGAAGATATTCCTATTCCCACATTATCTAACATCAGGCTTACCCCTAACCTTGGCCTATACCTAGAAGATAACATCTCACCCTTTTGGGTCACCTAGAACATGTTCTTCCATCACATTAATACAACCTTACTTCCCCTTAACCACTGTGGCACATTCTGTTTGATATCGTATTGGCATGTAAGTGTGTAGTGTGTATGCATGTGTATTTTTCACATGTGTGTGGACTCATCTCCATGAATGGGCGGATGGCAAAGGTTGAAGCAAAGTATCTTCCTGGATCTCTTTCTACTTCATTTATTGAGGCAGTATCTTTCAACTAAACCTGGAGCTTGCCAGTTTGGCTAGTCTAACTACCCAGTTTGCCCCACTGATCCCTTGTCTCTACCTCTGGAGCAGCAAGGTTACAGGCAGGCTGCCATGCCTGCCCAGCTTTTATGTGGATCAATAATCCTGTTCTTATACTTGCAGAGCAAGCACTTTATCCACTTTGCTATTATCCAGCTATGTGATCCACTACCTACAATTCTGATCTCTTCCAATTCCTGGAGATTATCCCTGGAATACCATCCTGCCACACTTCTATAGTGCTCCATTTTCTTCCCTGACCCTGGTTCTTTTCTGCACATTTTTCATGGGGATCATATTTCCTTATACTCCACTAACCTTGGTTGGCATCTTGCTGAAAGATTCTATCCCTCCTGACAACTTTCAGTTTTCCTGTCTTCCTTCCTACAAATCAGTTGATCACTGTAGAAAGATAGCAATACCCCAACACCATTTACCCATCCTTTTAGCCCTTGTATCTGTCGGTAACTCCTGTAATATACCATTCCATTCAAGCATCTACCCTTATTGCTCAGTGGCTCAAGTCCCAGAAAATACCATCTATTAAAAATTATGCCACTTTCTGTGTTCCCATTATCCTTACCAGTTCCTCCTAGAAAATATTCACCCCCAAATATTCATACATCCTGCCTCCCCATGTATCTGTGAGTCATTCTTGGAAGAGATCATCTACTACAATCAAGTCTCACTCTCAGTTTTAACAGTACACCACTAGAATATACTATGCCATCCACAATCTTCTCTCCAATTGTCCATTGCTCCTATGAATTATTCCTAGAATATATACCATCATGGTACACAATTTTTGCATCCATTCTCATTCCTGGAAGATGCCATGTAACCTTCTTAGATCTCCACGCTGTCCTAGTGACTCATTCCTAGAAGATACCATTCCACCTTGCAATATCTAACCTATCCTATCTTACTCAAGCCCTTAAGGGAGGTGCTAGATGATATGACAAATTCTTTAATCCTTCAATATCAAGTAGGTCATCCTGAATAAACACCAAAATGCCCTTTCTCTACTTGCCCTGCCCTCAGAGTCTCAGATTTTTCTTAGAAAATAGTGTATCTCTACACCATCCTTCTTCCAGTTCCCTCACTTCCCTATCTTGTTTCTGGAAGTCATGAATCCCCAAATTTCCATGCTTCCTACTTTATGCAAGCAGTAGTTTCTTCCAGGAAAAATCTGTCTAGTAACCATATTCGTTATTGTTGTCTTTCCCTGTCTGTACAGACAGTTTCTGAAATATATCCCACCCAAAAGAAGCACACCAACCAACCAAACAACAATCAAACAAAAACACCCAATACATTCCTGCCTTGCAGATCATTTTGGGAAGACACCATCCCAACAGTGTCAAACTCTATTTCTCCTTCATGGGTATTACCATTTCCACCAAATTTATTCTTCCTTGTCTTTCCACATTCTTTATTACTCATTGCTTGGGTATATGCCCTACTCATCAAGATTCACTCACTATTCTGGTCATTCCTAGAAGAAATCATAAACACATACACACCACCACCAAAACCACCAC
Source organism: Arvicola amphibius (assembly GCF_903992535.2). NCBI lineage: Eukaryota > Metazoa > Chordata > Mammalia > Rodentia > Cricetidae > Arvicola > Arvicola amphibius. Next base: position 30,041,659 of record NC_052065.1, on the reverse strand, counting down.
CACCACTGCTACCATTCTTGTATCCACATTACCCTAAGTCATTTCTGAAATAGACTCTTTCCTTCACAAAATCCTAAGGAGTAGGACATTTTTTGCTCATCATTCATGGCAGTGGACCATCATACAAACCACATATCTTGTGTCTCCCTATAAATTATACCTAGAAGACACCATCTTGGTTATATTTATACTCCTCTGAGTATTCAAGCCCATATATATCATCCTATGATAATACTATCCTTCTCCATTTTTGATCACCCATCCCCCATCCTACTTTGGACTATTTTAGGAAGACACTATCCTTCCATAGCAATCAATTTTTATGTTCTGACCTTGTCCTTTCCTGGAAGATCTACCAGTAACATACATGTTTTCTCAACATCTACCTTTTCTTTTATTCATTCCCTGCTCAAACCTTCTGACTTCGTTATTATCATTATATTTCTTATATTTAGATTTATATTATATTTGGATTAATAATCTTAAATTATTATATTTCTTATCTTTCCCATTGCTTAACAGCACTATTATTCAAGACAGGATACAAAAGATCAGAGGGAAAGTTTTTTTTAAAGATGATTTTAAGTATCACATATACTTTGTCCAGCAGATTTTATCAATGAGATCTTTCATGGTCATCTTGTCCCATTCCTCAGCATGTCTTGCTTGCCATGGTGCATCAACAGGGATCTGCAATGAAAGGTCATACACTCACGAGTGAAAGAAACTGCCACCATTGCTCAACTACTCTCCAGAGAAGCCTTCATGTTAACCTCTAAAAACTTGTTTCTTGGTGTTTACAGTTGGCTTGGAAGTGCATAGAGAGGTGAGATAAATCTGGAACTCATGGCTTAATGTTATTGGCAAACAATAGTAATAACAGCATTCATAACTACAGCATGTATAAATTTACTTGTAATTGGGATAATTATGGTCATTATTAATATCTATATTATTATTGGAAGACCACACCCATTTTTAGCCCCCCAATAAACTTTGATGCAGAAAGTTCTTCTCTCGTTTACTATTTAAAGTGGCATTGTAGATATATAACTGCAAGTAGATATTTAGTAGAAATGTCATATATATGCTCAGAGGCATAGAAGTGAAGCTACCCAGGCAGTAATATAAGAAAGAGTGGCTTTGAATTCTGGTTCCCTTGCTGCATAATTTTGAGTAAATTATATAAAAACTTGGTATTCATTTTCTCCATCTGTCAAGTGGAAATCCTTCCAGGTTTTGCAGAGTTGCTGATTATACTAGAAGGGCATGCATCACTGGAAATCAGCAATGTCCACTGTACCTTATAAAGATATTAATCAGTTTTATTCTTCAGCAATATGATACATGCAAACCAAACACACATTTTACCTCTTTTCCCATTTCATCCATTGTCCTCCACAGATTGTTATAATCCAAATATGCCAAGGGATTCCACACAGGTGGAAACGCACCACGGAATGGATAAGTTTTCCCCTGGAACATAACAGCAAAGGGAATCAATTTAAAATGAATAATACTTTTAAGTTACTTGGCATCCTAAAACCATCAGAACCAGGTTGGCCTGAGATGCAGGTCTATAATCCCACAAGCTCAGGAAGTTGAAGGATTCCAAATTGCCAGTCTTAGCAATTTAGTGAGATTCTGTGCTTAAAAATAAGAAGGAATAAAAGTACTGTGGATATTATTAAATAGTAAAGTTTTTACTTAGCATATATAATGCCTTGTGTTCCATCGCCAAGACTACAAAAAATAAGTAAATAAATTTAAAAATTTAAAAAATATAAATCATTTTCTCTCTCTCTCTCTGTGTGTATGAGAGAGGCAGAGACAGACAGAGGCAGAGGGGGAGAGGGAGGGAGAGAGGATACATAAAGTATGTATATATGTGTGTGTGTGTGTGTGTGTGTGTGTGTGTGTGTGTGTGTGTGTGTGTGTGTGTGTCCCCACAAGTTTGTGCTGGCAGACTTGCCTGTGTAGATAAACATGAAGATCAGGTCAACTTTGGGTATTTTCTGTGATTGTTCTCCATCTTATTTTCTTAAGGAAGGGTCTGTTATTGAACTTGCATATCACTAGTTTGACCATACTAGCTGGCTTAGTTGGTAATTATGTCTCTAGGATCTGTCTGCTTCTGCTTCCCTAGCCTAGAATCTTAGCCACCACTGTGTCTGACTGTTTTTTACCAGGGTGTTTAAGAACTGATTTCAGGTCCTCATGCCTGTACAAAACCCACCAACCCTAACCTAAAACATTTTCAAGCAACAGGACACACATCAAAGACATTTCTTTTGATGTAAATGTATTTTACCTAAATAATCCTAATTTTAATAAGATTCCTAAAATTTCTCCCAATGTTGTATTAAGTGTTTTCAGTTTATAGGAAATTATAGCCTTGACTCATTTTTACTTATTAGGACAAATAAGTATATAAAGATAAAATTCATATTAGTGTAAATGCTGAAGCCATAATAGATATGAGTGATAGCACAAATAAATGGAAGACCATCTTTAGACACATACAAGTCACATTTCAGACCAAGTCTTAAAGGTTTTCACAGGATAAATGAAGGCTGGCTAGGCTACTATGTCTGATGTAAAGAGCCAGATTATTAGCAGTGTGGAATCATTTTATCAGTTTGGGTTGTTCAACAGCCATCTTTCTTTTCTAGATGTACCCTGGTTTCCTTTTGAGAAACTGCCACTCTTCTTTGTAGTTATTGGGTAAGGAGCATGATGTTAGCTGCCATTAAAATAGGTAGAGGATAGATTCTTCCCAAGTCCTGATCTAGCCCAGCTATGAGTTTGTGATCTGACCTTGGTTCAAAGACTTGACACTGTAGTTAGCTCATTATAGCCAAGTACAGAAGAAAGTGGATTCTCTTCCCTAAAACAGCATGCCAAACAGATACTTTCGGTTGTAAAGACCATGATTCTTGTCCCTAACTTGTCAAATTTTTCCTGCTTTCTGTAGATTCTGACATGTGATCTTCCAGCCTCATAAACTCCCTTTGTTACCTCAAATCAGTTTGTGTGGCTCAGTAATAAGATTTCTAATGTGAAGACAGCATGATATCTAGAAACCATTTACTTTATTTTATTGTGTGACACATACCATATGCTAAGCAAAAACAAGGGTAAATAGAGGGTGGACTCTTAGTAAAAGAGAGACAGACTATATCATTTATAAGGTACTATCTGAAAATTTAGTTCATTTAGTGGTTCTTCGGGTTCTTCATCTACAGATTAAACGAATTGTAGATAGTGCATTAAAAAACATCTATACTTAACATGCACAGACATTTTCCTGTTATTATTACCTCAACAAAAATTATAGCAATTATTTAGCTAGAATTTACATATGCTAGATATTATAAGCAATCTAAAGATGATTTGAAGTACACAGAAAAATAGGAATAGAATATATGCAAATAACATTCCACTTTATTTAAGCACTTAGGCATTCCCAGATATTGGTTTTCTTAGGAAGTGTTAAAATCTATCCTCTGCAAATACCAAGGGGCAATTATGGTTAAAAAAATGATGTCTCAATATTTATAAAGCACAAATCTTTCCTGCTAGTAGAATTTCTCAGGAAAACTTGATTTTTTATTAATAAATATATGTAGAAAGTCAACTGCAAGCACTGCATATTATCAAAAGTAGTGCCAGACTTTCAAAAAGGTTCAAGAAAATTTCCAGATTACCAAGGCAGAGGCACAAGGCATGAGAGTATGTGCATACTCTCCCCACCCCCACAACTAAATAAGAAAACATGGCATCCATTAAATGACAAAGAAGCAAATTTCCTTTCCACTAGCAAATTCAAATAACCTTGGTTGATTATGTGATCTGATTTCTTATCAGAAAATACTATGTTGAAATGCTACAATACAACTTTTTGAGACTCCAAATCCTTTATCACTGTCATGACCATCATCAAACATTTATTGAACTTTCTCCATGCCTGGCAGTAGCTGAAACTCTTTATATGCGTTATCTCATGTAATGCTTGCACCAGCTCTGTGGGGGCAAGGACTACTAATATTTCCATTTTACAAATAAGGAAACTAAAGTCTAGTGACACCAGCTAGGAAATAGTATAAGGGTAATTTCCTCCCCCAAACTCTTCATAAAATGTTTTCCTCACTCCTATATAGTTGATGGAACATGGAGATAGATTTGTTTTAGATACATTTTAAACTTTCCTAATAAAATAAAGAAAACTCTCACAGGAGAAACTTACAATTCTTATCTATGTGTCTTTTCTGTTTCTAAAGAGTAAAATACTGAGGATGAAGCACCAAGAGTGTAATTGCCAAGGAAATGTAGCCATCTTTGGGAAAGACTAACACATTTTCTAAAAGAAACAGCCAGATACATTTTACACAAGAAAAAATGGAGAGGAGAAAGGCTGGACTTACTTGATTGCCTGGGAAGCCTTCAGAATAGCTGGTTCTTGTTACAGTTCTTCCCTAACTTGAAATCTCAAAAAAATCTGTATTTCTTCAATAAATGACTGTACTCAAACAATAGTCATATGCAAAACTGATCTCTGCTTTGAAAAAAAAAAAAAGAGGTTTTGAAATAGGGTCTCACTATGTAACTTTGGCTGACCTGGAGCGCAACATGTAGATCAGCGGCCAAAAAGTACTTTAAAAAATATTCTCCAAGAAAACAGTACAAGCAGTAGGGATAAATTCTGGTCTCACTGAAAGTGACCCCATAGTCTCCCTTAGCCATACAACTGTTCCCCACATCCAGGGGTATAGTTTGGACGTATGCTGGTTCTCTCGCTGTCAGGCCATAGTTGGAAGACTCCCATTAGGTCAGGTAAGCTGTTTCAGTGGGTAAGCCAATCATGGTCTTGCTCTCTTTGCTAGTATTCTCACTACTTCCTCTCTTTGACTGGACTTTGGGAGCTCAACCCAATGCTCCACTGTGATTCTCTGACTCTGTTTCCATCAGTTGCTGGATGTAGGTTCTATGATGGTATTTAAGAGAGTTATCAATATGACTACAGGGCAAGACTAGTTCAAGCACCCTCTTCACTATTGCATAGGACATTAGCTGGGGTCATCTTTGTGGAAGACTATGGGGTCATTGTCAGTGAGACCAGGATTTATCCCTACTGCTTGTACTGTTTTCTTGGAACACATTCTCTCTGGAGGGATATTTTGCTCAGCCAAAATATACTGGGAAGGGCCTTGGTCCTGCCTCAAAGCAATGTGCTAGACTTTGCTGACTCCCCATGGGAAGTCTCACCCTCTCTGAGAAGTGGGTATGGGGAGGGTGGAAGGTGGAGGGAGCAGAAGGGAAAAGGAGTAGGGAATAGATTTGGCATGTAAAATGAGAAAAGACAGCCTCTGAATGTGGCTGACGGTGGAGGAGGACTGAGAAACCAAGGACAATGGCAATGAACATGAACTCTACAGCATGGACGGGCTCACTGTGAGCCTTGTCAGTTTGGTTGCTCACCTTCCTGGACTTAGGGGGAGCTGGGAGGACCTTGGACTAAACATAGTGAAGGGAACCCTGATGGCTCTTTGTCTTTGGAGAGGGGTGGAGTGGGGGTATGGGTGGAATGGAGGGGAGGGAAGGGGGAGGAGGAGGTGAGGAGATGGAAATCTTGAATAAAAAAATGAGGGAAAAAAATAGTTATGGGAGCTGGAGAGATGGCTCAGCGGTTAAGAGCATTGCCTGCTCTTCCAAAGGTCCTGAGTTCAATTCCCAGCAACCACATGGTGGCTCACAACCATCTGCAATGAGGTCTGGTACCCTCTTCTGGCCTTCAGGCATACACACAAACAGAATATTGTATATATAATAAATAAATAAATAAATAAATAAATATTTTTTAAAAGTTATCTATTTTTTAAGTACTGTGTTAATTCTTTGAATGATTATAATTTTATGGTTAATTGATTTGGAAAGATTCATCTTGAAAATGGCCATCATTCAGTAAGAAGTGTAAGGAAGAAATAAAAAAATATTTAGGAAGTTAAAAAATTACATCCATTATTGTCTTCTACCTGTACGTGGATTCAGTATGACCATCTATCTCAACATCTCATTGTCACGAAATTTCTGCTATGATAGACTCTCTGTAAACTGTAAATCAAAATAAACTCCTTCTCTCTTAAAAAAAACAAACAAAAAAGTTCTCATTAATCATTTAATGAAGTATTATAAGTGTTGTATTACTAACGAAATTTTCCTCATAGAACAACACCAACTTGAGTGTGCTTACAAAAAGTTTTAAGGGCTTCCTCAATCCAAGTGTTTATAAACACACAGAGACCAAGAAAAGGTCACAGGACAGGGTGAAGGGAGAATCTAGCCTGGCAATCTCCTTAATGTTGGAAGCCATAAATAGTCTAAAAGATGTAAACTTTTATCCTGCTGACAAAGACACCAAGTAGTTTCCTCTTTAACAATTATGGCTTTTCTGTTTTCATTTTCCAAAAAACATAAATCTGCTACAAAAGCACACAGATGCGGCTAGGGACTGGGAACTTTTAAGGTAACAGCCTCCTCCTTTCTCACAAACACCTAAAAGGGCTTACTTATCAATAGCTACTTCTAGATCACAAAATTGGAGACTACTTTGACATGTGTGGCATACTAGAAGAGGCAATGAGAATGTCTCTTGGCTAAGGGAAACATGCAGAGGCTCTCTCAGTGTACTAAAATGAGACTCCATAATTTATCACCAAGATGTCAGCAGTTTCTCAATCTGAAATAAATTCTCTCTTGCACATCACCATAGAACCTTCACCTGGCGATGGATGGAGAATATGACAGAGCCCCACAATGGAGCACCGGACTGAGCTCCCAAGGTCCTGATGAGGAGCAGAAGGAGGGAGAACATGAGAAAGAAAGTCAGGACCATGAGGGGTGCGTTCACCCATGGAGACGGTGGGACAGAACTAACGGGGGATCACCAACTCCAGTTGGAATGGGACTGATGGAACATGCGACCAAACCGGACTCTCTGAATGTGGCTGATGGTGGAGGCTGACTGAGAACCCAAGGACAATAGCGATGGGCTTGGATTCTACGGCATGGACGGGCTCTGTGTGGGCCTTGTCAGCTTGGTTGCTCACCTTCCTGGACCTGGGGGGAGTTGGGAGGTCCTTGGACTTAACATAGTGTAGGGAACCCTGATGGCTCTTTGGCCTGGAGAGGGAGTGGGGTATGGGTGGAGGGAAGGGGAGGGAAGGGGGAGGAGGAGGAGAGGAGATGGAAATTTTTAATAAAAAAATGAGAAAAAAAAGAAATGACTTCATGGGCTGGAGCGATGGCTCAGAGGTTAAGAGCACTGACTGCTCTTCTGGGGGTCCTGAGTTCAATCCCCAGCAACCACATGGTGGCTCACAACCATCTGTAATGAGATCTGGTGCCCCCTCTTCTGACCTGCAGGCATGGAGGCTGAACATTGTGTACATAATAAATAAATAAATCTTTAAAATAAAAAAAAAGAAAAAGAAATGACTTCATGACCTGAGAGTAAGGCAGGGGCTCTAAAATACTACTTCTAAAAGGAAATAAAGAACCTAGAGTAGCAATTGTTCAGGTTATGCCTATATTTTGAAACCATACTATTTTTTCAAAATAGCTTTTACTGTCTGAAGGACTGAAACAGCAGAAATTTATGTTGAGTAGAATATAATGTTACTGGAATCATGCTCCAAAATATTTAAGTCCACTTGAGAATCACATCTTCAGTCTATCAATGTTCATAATAATAGCAGATTATCAACAGGACATGATAGTTTATGGCTGTCATAAACCACAAGACACACTGTTTAGACTAAGCAAGTAGCACTTCCTGACTGGCACAAGGAAGAGTTTCCTCTTCTTAATACTTTCATATTTTAGTTAAGCAAAAGGAAGTGGTCCTTCCCAAGGGATTCTAGCTATTTACAGAAATTTAAACCAAAGCAATTACATAATCATAATTAGAATAAACAGTACAAAATATTTTTTGTAAAAAATAGAAACAATACAAGTTTTCTGTATACTTTTGGGTAATTACAAAAATTACTGGCAGGGCAGCCTTTAAAAAGTATTTTCCCTCCTTCACAGATGCCATTAATTTAGGGGTAAAGAATAGTAAAGAGAAAGATGAAAATAATGGGACGATGCACAGCTGTTTAATAGCCATATTAACCTATCATTCACATACCTCATAATCCATCTATTTAAAGTCAGTGTGTAACCATGATTATATTCAAATTTAGAACATTTTCTCCACCCTATGTATAAAGTCTTACTCTGTAGTAGTCATTCTCTGTCCTTCCCCACTGCATTTTTAAGAATTGCTAAACTATTTTTCAAAAGTTGGGGCAGTATTTACGTTTTCTTCCAGTAATATATAAGGGATCTAAGACCTCTCTGTCTTTATGCAATACTGTTTTTGTCTTTTTAACAATAGCTGTTTTAGAGGGTGTGGGGTTTTGTTATTGTTTTGGAGAAAATCTTGATAATGTAGTATAGACTACATTAGAGTCTATACTAGATAGAGAATCAAATTCATGAATCTCCTGTTGCTATTTATTCACTGAGTGCTATGTGCCTCCTCATCCAGATTCACTTTGGTTTTAAATTGAAAAGGGTTTTGAGAGATACTCTCTCTATATTACCTAGGCTAGCTAGTATCAAACCCTTGACTCAAGTGATATTCACATAGGAGGATCATAAGTTCAAGGAGAACCTGGGCTATACAGCAAGATTCTGTCTCAAAGAAAAAATATTAATAAACAAAATTAAATCTTACAATACTTATGCTCATATTATTATCATTTTTTTGGTTTTTCGAGACAGGGCTTCTCTGTGTAAAAGCCCTGGCTGTCCTGGAATTCCTCTGCCTCCTGAGTTCTGGGATTAAAGGCGTGTGCCACTAACTCCCGGTGCTTACATTATTTAAGTAGAGGTTACCATCTTTCCACCATGACACTTCTAAATCACTAGCTCTGCTGCTTTATTAGCTAAATGACAATAAGGCTCATACTGAAGACTGAACTTCTATAGAACAATTTGCTATTTATTATTCTAAGCTTCCCTCAAAACTCTTTTGTGCAATCTATCATCCATCCATCCATCCATCCATAAGTCTGTCTGTCTATCTATGCACACTATGGATCTAATACAGAGTCTTGCACATGCTAACCAAGTTCTCTAATACTTAACTGTATCCTCACCCTCAAAAGCAGTTTTATGAATTAATGAGTAAATGCATTGGAACAGCATGATCTGGAGTGGTTATATAACTTCTCTCTCCAAGGCTATAAAGGATAGAGTAGAAAGGATGAAGAACAGATATAAAGTACTTGGCTTTAAAAATACCTTAAATGGCATTAAAATGAAAACTAACAAGCTACTCATTTCACACAGCTCTCTACTGTTTAGATTCTATTAACCTTCATTTGTGGGATTATTATTTTTATCATTTTATTATTATTAAAGATTTGTTCCAGTGTCTTCCCATAACACAGTCTTCAGGTTCTATATACTAGGACCAATAAAGTATCATATAGTGATCACTTGGCTCTTTTGTGGGTAGATTCTTCCATAGAGCATTTGAGGGAGAATCTATCTACCTTATAGCAAATCCCACACAAACTTATAATGGAGTTTCATGTGTTTAAGTACTTGCATAGAACAGCTGAGAGGATACAAGGGCAAGCCATTACAATAGGCAAGAACATTTTATTTGGGAATGTAGTCTTCATTCATCTAAAAAATGTAGATTAATCATTAAGCTAGAATGATCAGTATTGTTAGAGTAAGTAAGTATTCTCAACCAAGGGAGAATTTGTTCCCTAGATATGTTTGTTAATGTTGGCAGATAGTCTTGATTGTTACAACTGGGCACAAGATGATGCTATGCATCCTATAATGAAATAGGTAGCCCTCTAAAACAAAGAGTTATCTGATCTACAATATCAAAACTGAGAAATCATGCTGAACAGAGATATATAAACTGTGAATATCATAAACTGTGTGGGTTCCAGCTCTGATCATCATCATTATAATCATCATCATTTGTGTGTGTGTGTGTGTGTGTGTGTGTGTGTGTGTACAGGCTCACACATGCTACAGCATGTATATGGAGGTCAGAAGACAATCTTTCAGAAGTCAGTTCCAGTAATCCAAGTTCAAATTAGTATTAGGCAGCAAGGGCTTTTAACCACCAAGCCATCTCTTCAACCCCCACTGATCACTTAATCTCTTTTTACTTGCAGTATTTCTGGATTACTTCAGAATATATTCCAGGCTACTTATTTAAATATGGAATATAAGGATCCTAACATTAGGCCTACTATATCAGGGTGTTGAACCAGGGAATCTATATTTTTAATAAGTAGCAGATCATCCTGATACTCACTAATAGTTGTCCATTATTATATTTTAGTACTTATTTAAAAAATTATCTTATCCATTATCTATGGTTATTGGCAAAGTTAATGACATTCTTTGAATGATAAAATGCCAAAATTGTAAAAATGCTTAATTTTGCTAACACAATCTGTTTTGAACTTATGTTCATTAAACTTCAAAAATAATAAAGCTGGATAATGTAGGACATATCTATAATCCCAGCAGTTGAGAAGCTTGAGGAGTAGGAGGATCACAAATTTCAAACCAGCAAGACCCTCCCTGTCAAAACAAACAACACAAAACACAAAGGGAAATGATCCATTCTGTTTCAGATGTTCATTTGCTATTCTTTCCTACTTTTCTTTTTTAGGGGTGGGAAGGCACAGGTGTTTATAACCCAGGCTAGCCTCAAACTTGTGATCTTCCTACATTAATTACCTATGCACTAGGATTATAGCCTCATGCCTGCCTTCCTAATTTGTTTTTAGAGAATTATTTATTTAATAACGTGGGATTCCCCTCTGTATGCTCTGAATATGTTTTATTACCATTGGTTAATAAAGAAGTTGTTTTGGCCTATGGCAGGGCAGACATGAGGTAGGTGGGTAAACTAAACTAAATGCAGGGACAAAGAATGCGGAGTCAGAGACACCATGTAGGTGATGAAGGAGAAGGATACCGAAATTTACCAGTAGGTCATAGCCTCGTGGTGATACATAGATTAATAGAAATGGGTTAATTTAAGATATAAGATCTAGTTAGGAATATGCCTAAGCTATTGGCCAAACAGAATTGTAATTAATATAGTTTCTGTGTGATTATTCAGGTCCGGGCAGCAGGGAAATGAACTAGCAGTTTCCATTTACAATTTTACTCTTCTTACATTCTTCATATACTTCTAATTCCATGTCTGATTTCTCTTACTTTCATTGCTCCTAGATAACACTGTATTATCATTAGCAAATACATCAAAAGATAATATAATATGGGTAGCCTTGGATGATTTTTATAAGTTATATATGTCTAAAGATATTCAGTCATTTATAATATAGATTGTTTTTAACCATACTTGTAGAGAGGTATGTATGTATAAACAGATTATGTTTAAACCCCGTTAGTGCCTAACAGACAGAATTAAATTTATGTTACTATGCTCTTAGTTCAGATTCCTGTCATACCAACTACTACCCCATCAACCTCCATGTTAGTAAGAGATAGCCAGATCAATCCTACAATACCACTGAGCTGGATTCTCCTTTGAGAACTTATCAGGCATGCCCCTAGACCTGGAAGTTATATGTATGAGCAAACAATGACCTGGCAAGATGTGGTCTCAAGCATCCCACCTAGATACCTCAGTCATAAACCACTTGTGCATCCTCTGCTGAATGACAAGAACAAGACCCCCTGGCCTTTTGCCAGGCTCACCACTATATTATACTGATTTATACATGTGGCTAACTTTCCAGATTATTCTCAATGCACCCAAGACGACAGACTATGCTTCAAATGTGTTTGTACCTGTTCTATTTAGACTCCCTTGTGACTAGGTGAGTTCCAATAAATGTTTGTTTAAAAAAAAAAGATACAAAGTGGAAAATGAGGTACCTGTTTTTTTACAGCCTAGCTTGTATCACATCTAGCTTTCCCAGAAAATGTTTGATCACTTTCAACACAAACAAGTCTCTCTTTTTTTCCTCTCTTTCATGGCCCCACAAAAATAACAACTTCTAGTAAAATGCTGACTCAGCAAGGACTTTTTGTTTGTTTTTTGGTTTTGGGTTTTTATTTTTTTTTTTTGAGACAGGGTTTCTGTATAGACCAGATTGGCCTCAAACTCAGAGACCTCTGTATCCCAAGTGCTGGGATTAAAGACTTGTGCCATCACTGCCCCGCTCAGCACTGACTTTTAGTATCAGTTCTACATACAAACTTTTTCCAACATTACTGTCAAATTGATAAGAATTTACTATATGGAAGATGATGAAGGGAACAGAGAAAGATAGAAGACTCAGTGTCTTGTGAATTTAAATTGTAAATCTCTAAATCATTTCACATGATAGCATTTCTCACACTAATCTTTCCAGATGCTATATGAAAATGGGCTCTAGGGTCATAAATCTGGGAAATCTTGGCTTATAGTAAAGCAATCTTCTTTATTGCCCGACTCTGTAGGACTTTTTTAATTTGTTAATGGGAATCTTGACTCTCTAATACAAATTTAGAATATGGAGTACTTGCAAAATGTATCTGACTACCAAACTCGTGCAGTGCATGTTTTTAGATTGATGTCATTTAGAAAGTACATACTCAGAAAATATTTCCATAGATATTATTTTTCCACATTCTTGCTTGTACTGGCAGAATACTGAGACAGCATGAGAGAACATTCTACCTATAACCCATGAGAAGACATTCTCACTTGTAACCCTTCTGTACAAGAGGGTACCATTACACAGGTGAAATAAACTGAAACGACTTGTATATATAGTTAAAAATAAAAGGGTATCATGGGTTCTGTGCAGAATCTCTGCCATAGGCACTTTTCCCTTTGTCACAAGACAACAAAGTAAGAAAATTTGTCATAAAAGATAAAAAAGATCAAGTCAGAACAGAGTTTGATAGCTAGACTGTTAGCTGAGTATGTCCATGTTGTATTTTCCAACAATGGGACAGATGCAGGTCTGCCCCTGTACTGGAAGAAATTACTTAACTAGATTGCTCTAGGATCAGCAGATACCAGACTAAATACAATCCTCCTCGTATTTGGAGGATTGTAAAGAATCCTCCAAATCAAAGAAGTATCTTTTAAAAATAGCCACAAGTACTAAAGATTATTCCAGTAGCAGATGCACAAATAATTAATTAGCAACTGTTCTAATTTCTGTGCTCCAAGATTTTATTACATTAGCCAGCAAGTGTTGCCAAATTGATTCCCTCCCTATTATCTCCTAAGTCTGATTTTATGAGACATTTACCTCCTGGATAACTATGAAAACTAGGCCACAGAGTACTTTGACAAACACATAAAATTAAATCTCAGCTTGCAATTCACATGTGTATCATGTGAATCTGAAAAATTACAGGAAAGGTATGGGAATGAAATAAAATAGAAGAGTTTAGTAATCATTCCCTTTGTTTGAAAGTGTTAACATGAGAACAATCTTCTAGAATGAAAAATACTTATACAAATTATACTGAGTAGCAGTTAATATTTGAGAATATTTGTATGGTTCCATTGAGAATTTTCTTCTGATTACATGAAACCCAAATACAATTAAAAAAATAAAAGGAAGTTCTATAGAAATAGTATTGGATAGCTCAATTATTAGTTATTGACATTATCATTATTTGTATGTTTTTAACTTCAAATTATATTTGGGAAGGATAGTTATTGATGAGGCTCTCACAACTGTCATTTTATGTCATTTCTATAAGACCTTGAAGCAAAGACATTCTTACAACTTTTTTTTCTCATCTTAGTAGAAACAGTCACTAAAATACTAAGATCCATCAAACTTTCAAAAGGTATTCTTTAAATTTGACCTAGAGGTGAAAAGGTTTTGAGTCTATATCTGAGACAGAGAACTACATGGCAGCACCAATCTTGTCAGGTGGCAGAGTATTGGGTAATGGCAGGAACACTTTCTGGTTAGACCAACATGGGACAACTGAATTTCACTTCTTCAGGAAGAGCCCAGAATGGAATGAGAATGGGATTCATAAGACACTAGAGTGTTTTTCAGGTTTCAATTGATATAATGCAACTCTGGAGAAGTTTGAAAAATGAGGACCAAATATTAAGCATTTTGAATGCAGTTTGTATATGTTTTGTAGTCTGAAGGTAGGGGTTATAGAGATGGAAACACAAAGGAAGCAAAAGGTGAGGAAAAGGAGACTTCCTTCCTTCCTTCTTTAAAAAATATTTAATGAGTTCTTAAGAACTGTGAACATGCTTTGGTCATATTTAGTCAACTCTTCTCAGATCCATCTCCCTTAACTACCTATCCAACTTTTGTGCATTAAAAAAACATCAAGACTAATTTGTGCTGCTCAAATATTCATGGATGTGACCTTCCAATGGAGCATGGTTGACTTATCAGGAGCTACTCAGAACGTTGGATATGAAGTAACATGCCTAGTTGATGAACTATTAACACTTGATAGCTGTAAAAGGAAGAAGAGTTAGTTTTCTCTAAGAAAGAGGATATTTTCATCTTGGATGATATCATACAGACTAGCATAATTTTTCTGAAGAAAGCTGTTTATTTAATGTTTCATTCCACTCAGAAAGTTATTGTGACTATTAACCCAAATACCAAAGCTACAACTGAGAAGGTGATTGCAGATCCACAACCTGATGTGAACAAAATCATTCATATCTAACCACTCCAAGACAGCAAGGCAATTCTAGTACTTTTCAATGAATGGTTAGAGAAAATTTCTACAATGAATTATCACTAATAAAACATGAGAATAACCAGTAATGGTAGTGAATCTCTGTAATCTCAATACTTTGAAGGTTGAGGCAAGATAGTGAGAACTTGTCTCAAAACAAACAAACAAACCAGAATAGAAGGGATAGAAAAAGAAGGAAGAAAGGATGCAAAGATCAAAAGGGCTCTGTGTGAAAAGAGATAGCACCAGTCCCTGTGTTTCATTGCCAGCACCATGAGAAAGGGAATTTCTATGCATAATTAGTGGCGATGGTTGTACAACAGTGTGAATGCACATAATGACAATGAGTTATATACCTAAAATGGTGAGTAATGATAGTAAAAAAAATTTACTAACCTCTCTTAACTATGTTATGGGCTTACACTTTGACTGAGTAGAATACTTCTACTATAGAACCTAGAAAGTAGCTTCTGAGGGGAAATGGATAGTGGCATTTGCTTTCAGTGCTGTGAGAAAACCCAGTGTCAAAAGCTTATAATTCTGTCATTTAGATCTCACAAGCAGCAAATTAAATCTTTGAAAAAAATTTTCTCAATCTCTCTCTCTCTCTCTCTCTCTCTCTCTCTCTCTCTCTCTCTCTCTCTCTCTCTCTCTCTCTCTCTCTCTCTCTCTCTGTGTATGTGTGTGTAAGTTACTCAGAACTATTTAAAAGCTACCTGCATATGTATTTATATTGTATATTTGATAAATCAAACTAAAGATATTTAAATATTTTAGCCGCTGTTTAAAAAAATAAAACACCTACCCACCAGGTCTAGTGGCACACGCCTTTAATTCTGCGTGATTGCGAGACAGAGGCAGACAGATCTCTGAGTTTAAGGCCAATCTGGTCTACAGAGTGAGTTCCAGGACAGCGAGACCTACACAGAGAAACCCTGTCTCGAAAAACCAAACCAAACAAACAAAAATTCTACTTATAAATGGGAAATTGAAATGAGATAAAATGTCTATAATCACAATGATGTAAAAGGCAAATAATAGTATCATGAACTCAGAAAGGATGCAGTTAGCAAATTAAAAGGGTAGCAATATCCCTTTGTTTTTTCAGGTTTCTGAAAGGGGTTGAAAGTAAAAATACAACTTCTTTTTGAGATAAAAGAACCATATTTTATAAATTAGTATAGAAAAGATGCTAAAATAATCTCAAAATTAAATACCCCTATTCAAAAGAAACACATTTAAACCAAGAGTCAAAAACAAGGTCATATTAGTAAGCACTGAGAGGAAGTAACACAAAAACAGACCTTTTGTCTTCTACAGGATACTTTGGCTGAAACCAAGTTCATCTCTTAGCAACAACAACATATACTTAGTATTCTAGGACACACACGTTCTGAAACACTTTTGAGCTTAGAAACCAAGAGTCATAGACAGAATAGAAAATCTAGTACTAGGAAAAACACCATGTTGTTACTAAGTTTCTGAAGTTTTAAATAAAGCTTTATCACACCACTCTCTAAAAATAAATGTTTAGTGCATATTTCTGACTCAAGTTTTACTTAGAGAGGATGTAAAATATAGGGAGAAAGTGAGAATGCATAAATATCTCAATTTCTATTTCAAAGCAGGTCCAGAAAATGCCCGTTCAGGTTCAGATTGGGTTTTCCCTCTCCACATCCTTCATCACACACTATAAAACCTAACAAAATGTTTCTATTACTTAATGGAACTCATTCATAAAACATTAATTAACAGTCTTATCTAGAATAGTGAATTCAATATCTTCCTATTTTTCCTTACTATAATAATATCCATTTATAGTTTCCTCATTGTATTTAGAACATTCACTACACTTAGTATTATAACATTGCTATTTTAGGCTTCTGGACCAAATGACTGAGCAAAATCCCACCAGCCTCATATATGGGGACACAGAACAAATATGAGACGATGCTTAGAAAAAAAGCATCCAAAGAACTAGAACAAATACAAACTGTAAAGCTGCTTCCTAGAGTCCACCCCCCCCCCCACACACACACAGCACAGAGGAGTAGAAAGAGCTTGATTTGCATTCCTTCTCAGTGGCTCTTCTTGGCAGGTTAATTGGCCTCTGAAACTCAGGCCTTTTTGGTAATATGAGCTACAGTCCCTATATAATAGCCTTCAGGAGAGTAAGAGTTAAGTGAAATAACAGAAATAAAACTTTGAAATCAGGCCTGGAACACAGTAAGGGCTCCATAGAGGAACACAGTAAGGGCACCACTTACTACCAATGCTGACCTTGAAGAATCAAGTACATGGCAGAGATTGTTTTTTATTTTTGAAGGGGGTTATTAACGCATAGCCTCATATAATTGAAGTTTGTCTTGAACCCCTTGCACCTCCTGCCTCCACTTTTTAAGTACTGGGATTATAGGCATGTACCACCAAGAATGGCTGTACGGGAGAGATTCAAATACACCATTTGTTTCCCAAAATGCAAGTGATGCATAAGTTTATCACCAAAGTTTCCATAGACTACATATTTAATAATTATGACCTAATAGAGATACTGTGTTGAGGTGCATGACCATGAGACAGCAACAAGTGAGAGATTAATAACTACTTTGTTGTTGTTTGAGACTAGGTAGTATTATAGCCTAAACTGGCTTTGAATTTACCATCTGATGTGGGACGCCCTTCTGTATGTTGTGAATATGTTTTATTACCATTAGTTAATAAAGAAACTACTTTGGCCCACACACACACACACACACACACACACACACACACACACACGCAGGAAATCCAAGCAGAGAGAGAGAAAAAAGAGAGATAAAGAAGGTAGAGTCTGAGAGAAGCCAGCAGCCACCATGGAAGCAAGATGTGAGGTAACAAGTCACATCCTCATAAAATGTAAACTAATAGAAATGGGTTAATTTAAACACAAGCACTAGCCAGAAATAAGCCTGAGCCATCATTTAAACAGTTTGTAATTAATTTTTAAGCCTCAGAGTGGCTTTTCAGGAACTGGCAAGTGAGAAAGAAACCTCCAGCTACAACCATCCTCCTGCCTTAGTCTCACAAGTATATCCACAAATTAAGCTAATAACTATATAATGAGAGCAACCTCAGAGTATCAATGTCAAGGCTACAAGGTACCTTTTCCCAGTAGCTCTTATGTAACAGCTCAGTGACATTTATGTTTTGGTAAAAGAAAAATATAATAGGGGTTGAGCATGTCCTATCTCCAGAAAAATAAAGGTGTACCTTTTCTTGGAAACAGAAATATCAAAGGTCTTATTTACCTGTTAGAGAAGGACTCAGCAACAATATAGGCAACCCTAGTACCACTTTTAAAATAATTCTCTTTTTTTGGCTTAGACACCTGATATATCATGAGCATTTCCTTAAAATTTATCATGAGCTCATCTTCTGTTAAATCTTGAAGTAAGGTTCTCTCGAAATATAATTTTATTACATCAGCATTTCTAAAAGTTATGATTCCCTGTGAAATCCAGAAAATTCCATGGGTATTGGAAAGATCAATACTTAATTGAATATACTAAATTCAGAAGGTCATGTCAAGAAGGTTGAGCAGCATACCAGAATCTTATAACTTGCAGGCAACATCCAGATTCTTAAACGCCAGTTTTCCATTTTAATCTTACTTTGTCTCAACTAAGAATAATGGGATGAAGAGTTGATAAGATGGCTTAGTGGGTGGAAGGGCTTGCCATCAAGTCTGATGACCTGAGTTCAAACCCTGATACATTCATGGTAGAAGAAGAAAAGTGACTCTCACAGGTTGTTCTCTGATCTCCAAACCTGTATCATAGTATGTGCATATATACACAAACACACACACATGTATATGCACTAAACATGATTTAAAAAATAATAATGATGGTGTCCAGGGAGATGGCTCACAGTTAGAACAGTACTTATTGTGCAAGAAGAAACTAGTTCTGATCCCTAAGCCTGGGTACAGCATTGTACACCTGTAATCCCAGCACAAGGAGGACACCAACAGGCAGGTACCTGGGTCTTGCAGACCAGTCAGTCTAGCTGTATCAGTAAGCTCCAGATTCTTGTGAAAGACTTTGTCTCAAAAGTAAGGTAGAAAACAGTTGATGTATGGTTTCAACATATAGTCACACATATGTGCAGACACACATAGGCACTCATATACATACATAGAAAGAGAAGAGAGAGAGAGAGAGGAGAGAGGAGAGAGAGAGGAGAGAGAGAGAGAGAGAGAGAGAATCTAGGACATTGAATTACTCACCATGTGCCCCTGCCAAATTCTTACATTGCTCTCATGTTTATATATGGACTTATATAACCAGGAGATCAAAAAGTACTTAGCTGAGGACATAACTGACTGCAAATTTTCAGTGTTTAAAATGTACAAAAAGGAACATGGAACTGGCAGAGTAAGGGAGTGGAAAAAAGCATTGTCTTTCACTAACTACATCTGCTTATTTATCAGCCAGTCTTCACTGAAACTGATGGCGAGATATTTTACAAACAGAAGAGGCAAAGTGCTCTTCTATTCACTATTTCAGTTTCATTTCCTGGAATACATAGTGAAGTAAATAAGATCATGCTTTCAGGGATAAGTAGACTGTTACTAGTTTCATAGCTTTTTCAAGTCACTCTATCTCATTGAACCTTAGTCTTCTCATCTGCAGAATGGGGAAAATCATGACAGCCTAGGGAACAGATATAAGAATATAATTAGTTCATACATAAAAAAGGACTCAGTTCTTTTATTGTTATCCTCTAGGAACAATAAAGTTCTTTCAGCACCTGACTCACTGAAAGAATGAATAATGTACATGAGTCTACTCAACTGGTTTCCCACACTTCCCAGTTAAAGTGCAGAGTAGGTTGCTATGACTATGTAAGTAGTTTAGCACAAAGGATTTGGTTTCCTTCTTCACATCAAATATGAAAATGTAAAAGGTTTCTGTAAATGGGAATTCCTATTATTTTTATTGTTATTATTACCCATTAGGCTAGGAAAATGCTATGCTTTATGGAAATGAGAAAATAGGAAATTGTTTTCACTGTGCCCTAATGAAGCCAACATTTCAAAATAGTTTGTATAATTATTTTATGGTGTTTGAGATTGAATCAAAGGCCTCCTACATACTATGCAAATTCTCTGTCCCAAGATATAACTTTAGGTGTCAGCACTTTATAAAATCTCTTAATACTTTTTTGATCTTCTCTTAACCTCTGAGTGCTCAATATGTCTAAAGAATACTTGTTTGTCTTCTCACCTATTACTGTCACATAATCATAAGCATCCGAAACTACATGTTTATCAAATTTGCTAAGATTCCTGAACTCCTGGTTGTCTATTACTATGCATAGATCACAAGTGTCCTTAATTCCTAGAAAACTCTCAATGCTTTAGCCTCCAGACCCAACATGATTATATACAGTCAGAGAAAGATGTGTCTTTTGCAAAGAGGTGTGGTGACTGGTATGGAAATCATGTCATTTGGTATGAGTAAATGTCCCTTTCCCTCATAGTTTCAGGAACTGTCCTACAATAGCAGATTGTAAAGTTAATTTCTCAAGCATTTTTCTAGGTTCTAGTCACTACATGTTTGGCTTCAGTGAGAAACAATAATAGTGGAAAAAGGCTATTGTTTCTTAGGTGGATCTGAGGAGCTGAGTTTAAACAATCTCTTCTTTAAACACGAGGAAACACACAAACAAGCTACATTTTCCAAGAGGAAATGCCAGGTACAAAGCAAATGAACAAAGTATTCAAAGACATGCTGGGTAACAATGCAGAAAAAGAACCAATTCAAAAGCTAAAATGGCTTCAAATTGTTCTGTTCTTTGGGCCTTTAGAACTAGCTCCTAGGTGAATCAGGAGTTGCCTGGAACTATGAAAAAAATGCACAGGTGTGTGTGTGTGTGTGTGTGTGTGTGAGTGTGTGTGTGTGTGTGTGTGTGTGTGTGCGCGCGCGCACCTGTCTGTGTGTCTGTTTGTTCAAGTAAATCCATCTCCTGTGGCATGCAAATGGATTAAGAAAGGAAGTACGGTACAACCTAGGAAGGCTATGGTAGGTATCATAGTTACTTTTCTATTGCTATGACAAAATACCCCGGGCACCCAGGCCGGTGGGAGGTCCCCTCCTTCATTTGACTGCCCGGAGCAAGGTAGGCCTTTGTCTGAGAGCTGCTTGGCCTGCAAGGGGACCCCACAGTCTGCAGAAGGATCCATCATTCTTTGGAGTGAGTGAGGAGTGAGTGCCCGAACCGCGGCAGCTGCCCGGAGAGGGACCACCGACTCTCCACAACTCCCCCTGCCACCAGCACACTTCCTGCTCTTCCTGCAGGGGTTATTCTCCCCGGATACTGCCTCTCTTTTCCTGTCCCTTCCCAGCTTGCACCCAGAATCCTCCCCCCCTCCCCCTGCCTCATCCTCCCATCTTTGGGGCCACAAAATCCCACAGCTCAGCCTGTTTGGGCTCTGGGGACCTGGAATTGAGTGCACCCAGGCCAGTGGGAGGTCCCCTCCTTCATTTGACTGCCCAGAGCAAGGTAGGCCTTTGTCTGAGAGCTGCTTGGCCTGCAAGGGGACCTGAAAGTCTGCAGGAGGATCCATCGTTCTTTGGGGTGAGTGAGGAGTGAGTGCCCGAACGGCGGCAGCTGCCCGGAGAGGGACCACCGACTCTCCACAACTCCCCCTGCCACCAGCACACTTCCTGCTCTTCCTGCAGGGGTCCTTCTCCCCGGATACTGCCTCTCTCTCCCTGTCCCTTCCCAGCTTGCACCCAGAATCCTCCCCCCCTCCCCCTTCCTCATCCTCCCGTCTTTGGGGCCACAAAATCCCACAGCTCAGCCTGTTTGGGCTCTGGGGACCCAGAATTGAGTGCACCCAGGCCGGTGGGAGGTCCCCTCCTTCATTTGACTGCCCGGAGCAAGGTAGGCCTTTGTCTGAGAGCTGCTTGGCCTGCAAGGGGACCTCACAGTCTGCAGAAGGATCCATCATTCTTTGGGGAGGATCCATCATTCTTTGGGGACACCAAACACCTCCGCGCTCCTTTTGAAGGAAGAGATGGGCAGGCGCCAATGCAGGAGCTCCTCCAACAACATGAAAGGCAACATGACATCACCACAAGCCAGACATCCCGAAACAACAAGAATTGAACACCCTACTCCAGAAGATATAGAAGAAACCGACATTAAACAGTACTTTATAAAAATAATAGAGGACCTTAAACAGGAGGTAAAAAACTGCCATAAAGAAATGGAGATGACAAACAAAAAGGTAGACGAAATAAATAAATCTCTCAAAGATACCCAAGAAAAACAAGAAAAACAAGAAAAAGCAATCAAACAGGTAAGGGAAACAGTACAAGACCTGATAAATGAAATGGAGGTATTGAAGAAAACACAATCTGAGGGACGACTGGAAATGGAAACTCTGAGTAAACGAACAGAAACTTCAGAGACAAGTATTTCCAACCGAATACAAGAGATGGAAGAAAGAATCTCGGACTCTGAAGATACTATAGAGGAAATAAACTCACAGATTAAAGAACTAAACAAATCTAACAAATTCTTAACACAAAACATTCAGGAAATCTGGGACACCATGAAAAGACCAAACCTAAGAATAATTGGGGGTAGAAGAAGGAGAAGAATTACAACTCAAAGGCCCAGAAAACATATTCAACAAATTATAGAAGAAAACTTCCCCAACCTAAAGAAGGATGTTCCTATGAAGGTACAAGAAGCCTACAGAACACCAATAGACTGGATCAAAAGAAAGCATCCCCACGCCATATAATAATCAAAACACAAAACATACAGAATAAAGAACAGATATTAAGAGCTGCAAAGGAAAAAGGTCAAGTAACATATAAAGGGAAACCTATCAGAATTACACCTGATTTCTCAATGGAAACCATGAAAGCCAGAAGAGCTTGGATAGATGTGCTACAGACACTTAGGGAACATGGATGCAAGCCTAGACTATTATACCCAGCAAAGCTTGCATTCACCATTGATGGAGAAAACAAGATATTCCAGGACAAAAACAGATTTAAACAATACGCAGCCACAAATCCAGCCTTGCAGAAAGTAATAGAAGGAAAATCACAAACCAAGGAGTCCAACAACGCCGACAATAACTCAGGCATCTAGCGACCCTTCACCAGCACAACTAGAAGAAGGGAAACACACAAACTCTACTACTAAAATGACTGAAGTTAACAACCACTGGTCATTAATATCACTTAATATCAATGGACTCAATTCACCTATAAAAAGGCACAGGCTAAGAGACTGGATACGAAAACAGAATCCAACATTTTGCTGTTTACAAGAAACACACCTCAACCACAAAGACAGGCACCTACTCAGAGTAAAGGGTTGGGAAAAGGTTTATCAAGCAAATGGCCCTAAGAAACAAGCGGGTGTGGCCATACTAATTTCCAACAAAGTTGACTTCAAACTAAAATCAATCAGAAGAGATGGAAAGGGACACTTTATACTCATAACAGGAAAAATCCTCAGAATGAAGTCTCAATCCTGAATATCTATGCCCCTAATATAAAAGCACTCACTTATGTAAAGAAACACTTCTAGAACTCAAGGCAGCCATCAAAACCACACACACTAATAGTTGGAGACTTCAACACTCCTCTCTCACCAATGGACAGGTCAATCAGACAGAAACCTAACAGAGAATTGAAAGACTTAATGGAGGTAATGAACCAAATGGACTTAACAGACATCTATAGAACATTCCACCCCAAATAGGAAAGAATATACCTTCTTCTCTGCGGCTCATGGAACCTTTTCGAAAATTGACCATATACTTGGCAACAAAGCAAACTTCCACAGTTACAAAAAAATATTAGTAACCACCTGTGTCTTATCGGATCACCATGGATTAAAATTAGAATTCAACAACAATGCTACCCCCAGAAGGCCCACAAACTCATGGAAACTGAACAGTCAACTACTGACCCACACCTGGGTCAAGGAAGAAATAAAGAAAGAAATTAAAGTCTTTCTTGAATTTAATGAAACAAAGACACAACATACTCAAACCTATGGGACACAATGAAAGCAGTGCTAAGAGGAAAGTTCATAGCACTAAGTGCCCACTTAAAGAAAACGGAGAAAGCACTCATTGGTGACTTAACAGCACACCTGAAAGCTCTGGAAAAAAAAGAAGCAGACTCACCTAGGAGAAGTAGAAGACTGGAAATAATCAAACTGAGGGCAGAAATCAACAAAATAGAAACACAGAAAACAATCCAAAGAATCAATGAAACAAGAAGCTGGTTCTTGGAGAAAATCAACAAGATTGACAAACCCTTAGCCAAACTAATCAAACGGCAGAGGGAGAACACGCAAATTAACAAGATCAGAAATGAAAAGGGGGACATAACCACAGACACAGAGGAAATTCAGAAAATCATTAGATCTTACTACAAAAGCCTGTATGCCACAAAATTGGAAAATGTAAAAGAAATGGACAGTTTTTTAGATAAATACCATATACCAAAGTTAAACCAGGACCAGGTAAATGCTCTAAATCGTCCTGTTAGTCGCGAAGAATTAGAAACTGTTATCAGAAACCTCCCTACCAAAAAGAGCCCAGGACCATATGGTTTCAATGCGGAATTCTACCAGAACTTCCAAGAAGACCTAATACCTATACTCCTTAAGGTATTTCATAATATAGAAACACAAGAGTCACTGCCAAATTCCTTCTATGAAGCTACAGTTACCCTGATACCTAAACCACACAAAGACTCAACCAAGAAAGAGAATTACAGGCCAATCTCACTCATGAACATGGACGCAAAAATTCTCAATAAAATACTGGCAAACCGAATCCAAGAACACATTAGAAAAATTATCCATTACGATCAAGTAGGCTTCATCCCAGAGATGCAGGGCTGGTTCAACATACGAAAATCTATTAATGTAATCCATCATATAAACAAACTGAAGGAAAAAAACCATATGGTCATCTCATTAGATGCTGAAAAAGCATTTGACAAAATTCAGCACCCTTTTATGATAAAGGTCTTGGAGAGATTAGGGATACAAGGGTCATTCCTAAATATAATAAAAGCTATTTACAGCAAGCCGACAGCTAACATCAAATTAAAGGGAGAGAAACTCAAGGCTATCCCACTAAATTCAGGAACACGACAAGGCTGTCCACTCTCTCCTTATCTCTTCAATATAGTGCTTGAAGTTCTAGCAATAGCAATAAGACAACATAAGGGAATCAAGGGGATTCAATTTGGAAAGGAAGAAGTTAAACTTTCATTATTTGCAGATGATATGATAGTATACATAAGCGACCCCAAAAACTCCACCAAAGAACTCCTACAGCTGATAAACTCCTTCAGTAACGTGGCAGGATACAAGATCAACTCCAAAAAATCAGTCGCCCTCCTATACACAAAGGATAAGGAAGCAGAGAGGGAAATCAGAGAAGTATCACCTTTCACAATAGCCACAAATAGCATAAGATATCTGGGAGTATCGCTAACCAAGGAAGTGAAGGATTTATTTGACAAGAACTTTAAGTCTTTGAAGAAAGAAATTGAAGAGGATACCAGAAAATGGAAGGATCTCCCCTGCTCGTGGATTGGGAGGATCAACATAGTAAAAATGGCAATTCTACCAAAAGCAATCTATAGATTCAATGCAATCCCAATCAAGGTCCCATTAAAATTCTTCACAGAGATTGAGAGGACAATAATCAACTTTATATGGAAAAACAAGAAACCCAGGATAGCCAAAAAAAATCTTATACAATAAAGGTACTTCTGGAGGCATTACCATCCCTGACTTCAAACTCTACTACAGAGCTACAGTATTGAAAACGGCTTGGTATTGGCATAAGAACAGAGAAGTTGACCAATGGAATTGTATAGAAGACCCGGATCTTAAACCACAAACCTATGAACACCTGATTTTTGATAAAGGAGCCAAAAGTACACAATGGAAAAAAGAGGGCATCTTCAACAAATGGTGCTGGCATAACTGGATGTCAACCTGTAGAAGAATGAAAGTAGATCCATATCTATCACCATGCACAAAACTCAAGTCCAAATGGATTAAAGACCTCAATATTAATTTGAACACATTGAGATTGATAGAGGAGAAAGTGGGAAGTACTCTACAACAAATGGGCACAGGGAACCGTTTCCTATGCATAACCCCAGCTGCACAGACTTTAAGGGCAACATTGAATAAATGGGACCTCCTGAAGTTGAGCAGCTTCTGTAAAGCAAAGGACATTGTCACTAAGACACAAAGGCAGCCTACTGACTGGGAAAAGATCTTCACCAACCCTGCAACTGACAAAGGTCTGATCTCTAAAATATATAAGGAACTCAAGAGACTAGACGGTAAAATGCCAATTAACCCAATTAAAAAATGGGGCGATGAACTGAACAGAGAATTCTCAACAGAAGAAGTTCGAATGGCCAAAAGACACTTAAGGTCATGCTCAACCTCCCTAGCTATCAGGGAAATGCAAATCAAAACAACTTTGAGATATCATCTTACACCTGTCAGATTGGCTAAAATCCAAAACACCAATAATAACCTTTGCTGGAGAGGTTGTGGGGTAAGGGGCACACTCATCCATTGCTGGTGGGAATGCAAACTTGTGCAACCACTTTGGAAAGCAGTGTGGCGGTTTCTCAGGAAATTCGGGATCAACCTACCCCAGGACCCAGCAATTCCACTATTGGGAATCTACCCAAGAGATGCCCAATCATACAACAAAAGCATATGCTCATCTATGTTCATAGCAGCATTATTTGTAATAGCCAGATCCTGGAGACAGCCTAGATGCCCTTCAGTGGAAGAATGGATGAAGAAACTGTGGAATATATACATGCTAGAATACTACTCAGCGGTAAAAAATGACATCTTGAATTTTGCAGGCAAATGGATGGAAATAGAAAACACTATTCTGAGTGAGGTAACCCAGACCCATAAAGATGAACATGGGATGTACTCACTCATATTCGGTTTCTAGCCATGATTAAAGGACATCGAGCCTATAAGTTTGGGATCCTTGAGAAGATAATAAGAAGGTGAACTCCCAAAAAAGATATAGTAATCCTCCTGGATATTGGAAGTAGACACGATCGCCAGGCAAAATTGGGAACTTGAGGGTTGGGCAAGACTGGGCCAAGGGAAGATGGGGAGAGAAAAGTGTGAAGGGGAGAGCGGGGGGAGCTCGGAGGAATGGGGTGCTTGGGATATAGGAAGGGTGGATATGAGAGCAGGGAAGCATATATCTGAATTTAAGGAGCTACCTGAGGGTTGTCAAGAGACTTGACCCTAGAGGGGTTCCCAGGTTTCCAGGGAGACGCCCCCAGTTAGTTCCTTGGGCAGCTGAGGAGAGGGAGCCTGAAAAGGCCAGTTCCTATAGCCATACTGATGAATTTCTTGCATATCACCATAGAACCTCCACCTGACGATAGATGAAGAAATGACAGAGCCCCACCTTGGAGCACCGGACTGAGCTCCCAAGGTCCTGATGAGGAGCAGAAGGAGAGAGAACATGAGAAAGAAAGTCAGGACCGTGAGGGAACCTCCAGCTGGCGACAGATGGGGAAGGTGACTGAGCCCCACATTGGAGCACTGGACTGAGCTCCCAAGGTCCCGATGAGGAGCAGAAGGAGCGGGAACATGAGGGAGAAAGTCAGGAACGAGAGGGGTGCGTTCACTCATGGAGACGGTGGGACAGAACTAATGGGAGATCACCAACTCCAGTTGGAATGGGACTGATGGATCATGCGACCAAACCCGTCTCTCTGAGTGTGGCCAACAGCGGGGGCTGACTGAGAAGCAAAGGACAATGGCTCTGGGCTCTGATTGTTCTTCATGGACGGGCTCTGTGGGAGCCTTCTCAGCTTGGTCGATCACCTTCCTGGACCTGGGGGGAGTTGGGAGGACCTTGGTCTTAGCATAGAGTGGGGAACCCTGATGGCTCCTTGGCCTTGAGAGGGAGGGAGGGGAGGTATGGGTGGAGGGGAGGGGAGGGAAGGGGGAGAAGGAGGGGAGAGAAAGGGGAGAAGGAGGGGAGGGAGGGGGGAGGAGGAGGGAAGGAGATGGAATTTTTTAAATATAAAAAAAAATAAACCATGAGAAAAAAAAAAAAAAATACCCCGACCGAGACAGCTTATAAAAGAATGAATTTATTTGCGCTTACCAATTCAGAGGGTTAGAATACATATGGCGGATCAATGCCTAGTGGTAAGAACAGCTGAAAGCTCACATATTGACTAAAAATATGAGACAAAGAGAGAACACACTAGGAATGGCATAAGTTTTTAGAAACCTGAAGGTCAATCCCCAGTAACATACCTTCTTCAACAAGGTCATACCTCCTAATCCTTCTCAAACAATTTCACCAAGTGGGGACCAAGTATTCAAAGACATGAGCCTATAAGGACCATACTTACACTGTAAGTGGGGCTTAATAGATCATCCTAGTAGGATCATGGCAGAAACGGTGCTATGTGGACTATGAAGGCCCAGCTCAAGAGGCTTTAGAGAAGAAAAACATGAACCAGGCTAGAAACCATTCTTGTGATATTTTGGTAAAGAATGGAACAGATTTTTGCTCTTGTCCTAAGAATTTGTTTGAGGCTAAATTAAAATGCAATGGACTAATTTCTTTGGCAGAGGAGATTTCAATGCAGCATATTGACTCTGCTGCTTGGTTATTAGTTATCACTCTTAGGCAAGTCTACAATGAAAGAGAGCAACTGGGGCAAAAAGATAGCTTGAAATTTAATGTTGGAGCCAAGGCTTTTGCAGAAAGAGATGAGCAAGGCCTGATCTGCATTGGGATAAAGGAAGGGTTGCCCCTCATTATAAGACCTCATCAAACTAAGATTCCATTATGAAAATAAAAGGCCTATGGAATTTTCTGCTCCTAAAAAATCAACACCAAATCAAAGTTTCTACAAAAGTGACTCAAGGATGTTGGTTTCACCCCAAGTTGGTAGTCAAGCTTTGCAGTGTTGTCCACATGGTTCTGGTTTAAGAATTATGAATAAAAGGTTGAGGAATCTTCCTCCATGGTTAAGGAGAGTTGCTGAGGCCAAGAGTGGGGCAGGAGAGTCTCTACAAGGAGGACCTGAGAAGACTTGTAATGATGTAAAAGTGAAACTCAGATTTTGTTAGAAACTCCAAGATGTTAGAAGTTCCAGAGCCATGGGATATCTTCAAAGAAGAGCTGCATGCATGGAATGAAACTACTGAGAGAGAGAGAGAGGTGAGGGGGGGGGGAAGAGAAAGTGTGCAGTTGGATGGAAGTGGAGGTTATGAGAACTAGGAGGAAATAAGGGAGGAAAAACCATAATCAGAATATCCTGAACATGAAAAACAAATTTCAGTGAAAGAAAAGTTTCTGCCTACCTGACAGTCACAGAATTAATATCTGGAATTATTTTAAAAATACAAAAATCTAAACAATAACAAATTAAAGAATTCAGTCAATAAATTGACTAATGATATATACAGATAAGTTTTTGAAAGATGAAATACAATAACCATTAGCAATAAAAACTACATTGAGATTTCATCTTACTATAGCAAGAATGTTCACCACTAAAAACACAAATAACAACAAATCATGAGAAGGATATGGGCAAAAAGAAACACCTACACACTACTCTGGTAAAAATGTAGACTATTCTAGTTGCTAGGAAATCAGTATGGGGGTCTCTGAAAAAAACTAATATGAGATCTACCATATGGCCCAAATCTACCGTTCCTAGGTATTTACCCAAAGGACTCCTTATCAAAATATCACAGAGCTACTTACACATAAATATTTATTGCAGAATTATTCATAATAGCTAATTTATGGAACCAATCTAGGTGTCACAGGAATTGATAAAGAAAATGTAGATATAATGATGGAATTTTTCAGTTATACAAAACAATAAATTATGCTGGAAATTTTATGCATCTGAAGCCAATTATATTAAACAAATTAAGATCATCTCAGAAAGAGAAATATTATGTTTTATCTTATTTGTAGTTTCTAGATTTTTATACAGATATAAAAAATTATGAAAGTAGAAGCAAAACTACATAGGGAATACAGAAGAAAGCTAATGGGAGGGGAAAGAAAAGAAGGTGGAAGAATAGGAGAAGGAACATACTCAACATACAATATATGCTTATATGACCAATATACTACTATGTAATATGCAACATATCATGCAAAGTGAAATACACAATGAAAGGAATTTAAGAATTAACTTTAAAGGGAGAAAAATAGTCACAAAAAAACAATTTTTCTCAAATAAAATGTTCTTGAATTGGTCATATGAATAAAAGTCAGGCTTACCCTTGACATATTGAACTAGACGTTCATTGAACGTTCACTTTATAAGTCTCTATGCCTAGCTCTTTAGACAAGCGTAAAATTCTGTTCTGGGTTGGTCCCACATAGGCTCCACCAACATCTACCCATTTAACATGCTCATTCTGCAGAAAGAGGAAAAGTGATGTGTACTTAAACTTTGTAATCAAGAAACCTTTTTGTCATGAAAGATCTTATTTGCTAACTTAATTGTGATTTGCATGTCCTTTATAATGTACACCTGAAACTCAAAAACTTTTCTCTTTTCAAAAACTGGGGAACACTGTCTGACATGTCCATTTGTAGAGCTATTGGTGAGGCTGATTCAGCAATACAACTCATAAAAAAAACCCTAGTACATCTTGCTGATCTAGATCCTTTGCAATCACTAAGCTTATTACATGTACTTCTTTCTAGGGTTATTGCTATAGGAGTCACCCAGGGATTTAATAATCCTAATTGCCTGATTTCTGCTAGATGAAATCTTAAATCAGCCCACATTCGTGGACTTCTGCTGATACTCTAAAACATTCCTAGAGGAAAAATGGATCATGGCAAAAGTATATTTAAAAGTATAAAATATTCATATACTATTTATTATTTACAAATATGTACTCTCTTATCCACTAAAACTATTTTATTTTTCCTTCTTAATGCAGCTCTCTACTTTTCCAGCTTTTTATTAATGCATTTGATTTAATCAACGAATTGAATGTTGGCAACAACACAACTCCTTTGTGCATTTTTAATAAGTTCTTTCAGGTATACTGTCTTCTATTGTTTCCATCAGTTATTATGCACACATATTGCCTTTTATCATTACTTGACTGATTATTTTTTGTTGTTTAGTAATCACTGTACTTGAAAACCTTACAGAAATAAGTAAACTTCTGAGAGTTATTTTTCTCAGAAAAGATTTATAAGAAACTAATAATACTAGATAACTGTTTCTTTTCAATATCTGAGATTTGAAGCTAGGAGGAAATGCACATGTAGCCAGCCTAGTCTTCTTGCAGTTCACCCTTAATTCTAAGATGCAGGCCAACCTGAAGAGAGGGGTTGAAAACCCCTCCTCATACACATATTTCCCTGGGATGGAAGAAAATGAACAAGGGAGAAAGTCAATTAGGCAGTCCTTTTCAGGGCACTGGAAAGACATTGGCTTTTATATAAGTGAGGTGAGCCTAGGAAGGTTTAGTAGTGCTAAGGTCTAACTTAGATTTGAAGAGAACTCACTTTCACTGCTGTGATAAAATAGGTAATATAAACAAGAGTAAAAACAGTGAAATCAGAAAACTAAAGCAGTAATGTGGCCTAGAGGTTATAGTGGCTCCACCCATAATGTAGCAATGACAATCATAGGAAACAATGAATTCCAGATATATTTTGAAGACAAAAGCAAAATAATTCCACACATAATGACGTTGGTCTGGAAGTGCTAAACAAGAACACCAAGTACTGATAAGTTGCTGTGTAGGAATGAGTCTTTCTTTTGCAGTTGTTGGCAAGGGAACCTAGGACATTTAACAAGGTAGAAAATTGTTCTACTAGTGAGTAATTCATCAGCAGCTCTCCAAAGTGAATGCTTTATGTTCCTCAACAAGAATGTACTCTAGGCATTGGGTTATACCTCAGTGACTCAGTTATTGCCCAGTTATGTTCGGGGGTTTCATGTCCAGTACACATACACACACACACACACACACACACCACACACACCAGTTTTGGATGGTAAATTTTAAGATGTCTGTTCAACATATATATCTACTAATTTCAACTTCCCTGAGAGGCTCAATACAGTGAATTTTAGTTAACATTTTACTTATTTCAATAATACAGAGGAGTCACTCAAGGTTTCCATTCTGCTTTAGCAGTACTAGTGAAGGGTTATTTCGATTTCTTTAATCTGGATATCATAATCTTCATGTTTTCTTTCACTAACTGTCAATATTGTCTCCTGAAGCTTCTTTAGTCTCCAACATCTTAAGAATAAATCAGTGCACCAATAAATTTCTATTGCTTTAACACAGACAACAAGGAGACTCTTGAGAATTTCCAAATACTTCTTTAGAATATTGACACTCTCTTTAAAGCATATAATCCTAAATGAAGCAGGAAAAAGAGTGAGGCATTCCACAAAAGGTTTCCTTAAAAATCAGAAATACTCAGATGAGGTACCTTGGGTTCTGCGGGAAGACTCTAAGAAGTGTAATGTGGTTGTTCTGTCATGCTGTGCTATTCTTTCTTATTTAGAATATGTTACTACAGCCTAAGAGGCCACAAACATGGAATGTGTTGACCTTATGGTGGCCTTGCAGGCATTCCAACTTTATTAATTTGATTCTGTAGAATTATAGATGGTTTAATAATGAAAAATTGTTAAGTTCTGAACTTGTAGAAAAAAATCCATCAGAAAAAGTCAGGTGAGGAATATCACATTTGGAATTTTGGTTTTTTAAGCTCCAAATAGTATATATGACTTCTTCTTCTTCAATTATCCTGATTGATTGTTGTTTAATGTTTTCTATTAATATCATTCTGACCCTTCATATACCTTCTTTATCTCTCTCTAGGCATTTGAAATATAAATTGCTAAGTGTTCATTTCTAAATATTTCTAAGATTTATTTCTCATATACCAAAGAGTACAGTGCTGAATAGATGCTAATAATTCCTGTCTGCTGCTGACATATATAAATAGAGGCAAAATGTCCAAGTAGCTCAAGCTAATAACATAGATTGGGATAGAGCATGTTGGAATTTCATTTCCTTTACATGACTTGCTCTTAACTGAAAATCTGCAGCATGACTGGTGTTCCTTTTTAATAAGCAAAAGGTTTTAAATTATAGAAAAGTAGGACTAAGGGATAACTTAATGCATATCTCTAAAATGAAAGACTATTTTTCAAAAATGATAGAATCACATCTACTAAGTGAATATAAGCAAAATATTCAACTTGTCTTTTTCACTACCATACAATACCTTCAATTTCAATGTAAGATGGGGCTGTTGTAGGGTATACACCTATGATTCTAACCATTCCAAAGGCTTGGGGCAGTAGGATCTCACGTTGAAAGTCCAGTCTGATTACGCAGAAAGAACCAATCTCAAAAATTTAAAATGAAGAGCCAGAATACAGTGGTTCATGCTTTTAATCCCAGAACTTGGGAGATAGAGGCAGGTAGGTCTCTGCTCCTTCATGCCAGCTTGGTCTACATATGAGTTCCAGGACAGCCAGAGCTACACAGTAAGACCCTGTCTCAAAAACAAACAGAAAATTTAAATAAACGTATACAGGAGTTTCTTGAAAGACATATATCTTATCACTCAGCTGAGAAGACTTGCATGTGAAAATGCTATTAGGACTTATCAAAGTTAGACTTGGGTAGGTATAGTGAAGAGATTCTAGTCGGCATTCATTTTATTCATTTTAATGTCTACAAAAGTTTTGCCTACATGTATGTGTGTGCATGATTGGGTATGCCTCGTGCCCACGGAAGTCATAAGAGGACTTTAGACCTGGAACTGGATTATAAATGGCTGTTAACCATGACATATGAGCTTGAATCAACCTAGGTCCTCTGCAAGAGCAAACAAATGCTCTTAACCAAAACTCGAAGCAACTATAATCTAAGGAAAAACTCAGAATACTCCAAATTGGTCTTAACATAGAGTAGGGAACCCTGATGGCTCCTTGGCCTGGAGAGGGAGGGAGGGGACGGGTGGAGGGGAGGGGAAGGGAAGGGGGAGGATGAGGGGGGAGGAGATGGAAATTTTAAATATAAAAAATAAACCATGAAAAATAAATAAATTTAATGTCGATTTACATTAAAGTAAGGAATTGAGCATATTTTATACTGCAGAGAAGCAATATCTGCAACCTCTCTCCCTTGGAAGCTTTATTAAAATCAAATGGAAGCTGGGTGGTGGTGTCCCATGCCTTTAAATCCCAGCAACTGGGGAGGCGAGAGGCAGGTGGATCTCTGTAAGTTCGAGGCCAACCTGGTCTACAAGAGCTAGTTCCAGAACAAGCCCCAAAGCCTACAGAGAAAACCCTGTTTTAAAAAACTAAAAAAGAAAAAAAAATCAACATGGAGATGCAGAAGTCCTGAGTAATTTACTCACAAATTTCCAGATGATTCTGAGCAAATAGAACAGCCTCATGGGTCTAGTGAAGTAGATGCACATAATAGAAAGAATGTTGTGTGACATGGTATGACTGGAAGAGTTAGTGTACCTCCTAGTTGAGATGCCATTACTCAGCCCTTTGCAGTAGTCATTCCCAAATCCCCCTTTTTATATCGGTTTCCTTCTCCACTGCCTGGGAATGTTAAATATTTGTTTTCCCAGATTTAACCTACAGTGGAAGATAGCCACTCTGCCTAATGAGACAAATGTCTGCCGTGGAGTTTACTGGTAAAAGAAAAGTTCTGTTTGTCTCAGCCAAGGATGGTGCTGCTCCTTTCATTCTATTTTCTTTTTGTTTGTGTTTGTTTTTGTTTTTTGTTTTTTTAAACAAGACACCCATGTATGCACAGGCTGATCTCATTACCCTCTTGCCTAGGCCTCTCAAGTGGCTTACTGCTGTAAGTCACAAGGCCCAGGGATTCCTTGCTCCCTTAAGAGAAGACTTGCTTAGAGCCACAGTATTAACTTTGTTACCCAAAAATATAACAAGCCAACATGCAAAGAATGGTAGAAGAAAGGGTAGGAAAAAGATGAAACCTTAATGACAAAGCTAAACTCCTGTACTGTCCTGGAATATCTACTAGTAAGTGTCTGTGAAATAATTTAGTGTTTTCACTGCCTAAACCACTGTTACTACTATTGCATAGGCCATTCTGTTATTAGCCTAAGAGAAACATCTACCTAGGCACGTATTCTCTTCTTCTAGTTCTTTTTAAAAACAATTTTTTTACACTACTAGTACTCGGTCATTACCATTCTATTTGTGTATTCTACCAAAGGAGCTCATTAATGAATTTCTAACTACCATAAACAAGGAAATTTTTCTACCTTTATCCTACCTATATCATTTGGCACTATTGAGCGTTCCTTCCTCTTCCCTCCAATGACAGGCTAGCATAGCAGTGTCTCAGGCTGGCCCTCCTTCTTAGCTTCTATGGCTTTTCTCTAGCTCCTTCTCCCTCTGTCTCCTGTCTCATTACATGCCCTACAAACTTCCATCTTTCACCTTATTTCCTTATATCTTCTCCAAATGTACTTTTTCATGAGCACCCATAAATTCAGTTATTGTAAACACTAGTAATATTAAACAATGTTAGCTCACAATTTCCCAGAATACTATATGTAGTCAATATATAAAAGGCAGTGATATAACAAGAACTGTGCTTCTTTTACGTAGCCAGACTTAGCCGCTGAGCAAGAGGCCAAAGCAAAAAGTACACAAGATATGCTACATTTACTTCTGCATACTACAGCCATACACTTCTTTATACTTTATATTTGTTGAATAAACAATGAACTTACATTGTGTGTTGTGTGTGTGTGTGTGTGTTATTGGGGCTACAAAATTACTTTTAGTACAGCCAAACTACTATATTACTTCAGGTACTATATACTCAATTTGGACGTCTGTCTTTTTTTTTTTCTTTTTTTGGTTTTTTCGAGACAGGGTTTCTCTGCAAGCTTTTTTTTTTTTTTTTTTAGAGCCTGTCCTGGAACTAAGCTCTTGTAGACCAGGCTGGGCCCTCGAACTCACAGAGATACCGCCTCTGCCTCTGCCTCCCGAGTGCTGGGATTAAAGGTGTGCGCCACCACCGCCCCGCGCTAATTTGACTCTCTAATATGGAGATTATAACACTGTAATAAGTTATTTGTTTCACATTTGGTGTTTTACTAGAATGTGAGTGACTGAAGTCAGAGGCCATCACTGTCTAGTAAGTACTTGTTGAAACACAATGATCATAGTACTATATGTCTATAATCCCAGCACTTGGAAAACTGAGGTATGAGAATGACTTGACCGGCAAGCCAGAACTATATAACGGTTTAAGACCAGCCTTAGATACTGATAAAAATACTGTCTCAAAAATAAAGAAAAAAAGGACATTTACTGATGAAATAGTTTTAGACTTGGTGTGCAAATAGCGTTATTGTGTGATCTTATTCAGTGCTATGACTTCAAGTGGCCCTATTTATACTTTCAAGTGAACATGCTCTATAATTATTGAAATCACTTACCCTCACAGTATATGTTCTTCCTCCAACTCTATCACGAGCTTCCAAAACCAAGACATTAATTTTATATTCAGACAAGAGTTTGGCAGCAGCCAATCCTAAAGGCAAAATAAAAGAGAAGAAGCATTGACATCTAAATGCCAGACATTCCAGACTTGTCAGATCTATCCAGAAAATGAGTAAAGGACAGTATATTTAATCTGTTGATTTTGCTATTATTGTAAGAAACTTTGACCAAATGACTAGCTTATTCATCTTGTATTTAAGGTTAGCTATTGGAAAAAATAGTAATATTTTTGAGAGTGTATCTTGTTTTCTAGAGTAGTCAAATCACACTTACAGAATCTTTTGATCCCTCTTCCAGAAATTTGGACTGTATAAACAGATATAGGACTCAGTGATTCAGTGGAAGAACATTTGCCTACCATGCCCCATAACCAGAGTTCCATCTTTAGCACTAAAAATTTTATTTTATTTTTTTTTATTTTTTTAGCACTAAAAATTTTAATTAAATAAACAGAAGATGATGTTTTTCTGTAAAACTTTCATACCTGCAGCAGCACTCTAGACTTTTCCCAACTTAAATTTTACCACCAGTTCCTATTACTTATATCTATATAACATAGTTCCTAAATACTGTTTCCCTCCGTAGATTCTAAGATTCTTAGAGTTAGGAGTTGTACTTAATTTCATTCATTAGCTCAAAGCTAATGACAGACAGGTTCTCATCTATATATAAAAGCTTTAATAAAAGATATATTTCAAACCCAGTATTGTAGCAGTGGAAAAGTTAAGACAGTGTTATAAATTACTATTTTATCAAAGACACATGATATCAGTATGTATGATCACTTATGATAATCGTAATCTAATCACCTAGCTCAGCAAGGGTTTCCCAGCTTTCTCCCCTATAAAATTACACAATCACTCTCCTTTTTATACTGTACTCTTTGGAAGGACTGCTATGCACACTCTGCATTTGAACAAATTGAAGTTATGGTCTACCACTTTGAGGGTACTGTATTTATATAAATTGTTGAGAATTCTTCAACAATATAAATTGTTTCTTTTTCTTGTTTATTTTTTCAGTCATTATTATGGACTCACTCATATTTATTTGGACTCCAGCATATAATCTAATACCGTATTATTTATTGCTTAAATTATTCAAATTATTCACTGGGAATTCTTTGGTTCTTGTGTGTCTTTTGCATACCTCTATTAGTTGTGTTTGTATATGTGTATGAACTTCCTTACTTTATGGTGCTACAGGATGCCCCAGGCTCACAGTATCTTCCCTGCCTGTCCAAACCTTACAATCACCCATTTCTGTAGTGAGCCTTGAGCTCTCTTGGGGAAGGAATAAAATTAGAAATCAAAATGTGGTGTTTTTATGATTAATGGAGTGCCATTGCTTGCATGAACTCTTAGTTCTCAGCATAAGGCTATACATATTTATATATACATATTTTTCAGGCTGCATACATTATATTTCAAATACTACCATAGTACCTGTTTATCTTTGAGTCATCTGTTAAAATTAAATAAATCATATTGTAGAGGTAAATAATGGAGAAAGGCTAATTAGAATGTTAGGAAAAAATGAGTAATAGTAGAGGTGACGGTAGTAAAATAATATCGAGATATGTATATATATACATATATACATAAAAGTGGCTGAAGAAGAGTGCTATTTAGAGTGATTATAAACCAATTATTTTGATAAATTTTAATGGTACATGTTCCAAAGACAGGAATACCTGAAAAATAGTTTTTTATTTGCATTTATTAGTAATAGCATTGATGCTATCACTAGCACTACTATCCTGGATTTGTCAGGGATGTAATGTGCTATAAGACATGGGAGTAAATCAGCTTGTTATCATTGAGAAGCACAATTTTTGGTGTGTGAATAAAGAATGATGAGAATAAGAAAATTTCCCTGTGGAAATTATTAATCTGAATAATTGGTCTTGGAATTTAAACAGGATCCTATTTAAGAAAATCAACTAGTGTTAGCCATTCCTATCCATGGATCCTCAAATATAGTCAACTATATACTGAGTGGTTTTCTTTTTTTAGAGATTGTGTCTGTCTAGCTTACCTAGCATGGTGGTGCACACCTATAATACCAGCAAGTGGATGTAAAGGCAAGAGGATCAGGACTTCAAGAGCATCTATTCACAACTGTATTATGAGTTTGAGGCCAGCCCGGGTTATGACTGTTAGGCCAAACATTTTTCCATGATGCAGAATAAATTAATGTTAATGTTTCAGTTTTCATGTTGTTTGTGAAGACAATGACGAATAAAGAATTTTCATGACAAACAAAAGGTTAGAAAACACAGAAGAGTTCTTTTCTTAATGCTAGCAGGTAAAACATAGATAATCTTTGCAGTCTAGAAAGATGTTTTCTTTCCTTAATAAAACAGGGTCTTGTTGGGCGGTGGTGGCACACGCCTTTAATCCCATCACTCGGAAGGCAGAGGCAGGTGGACCTCTGTGAGGTCGAGGCCAGCCTGGGCTACAAGAGCTAGTTCCAGGACAGGCTCCAAAGTTACAGAGAAACCCTGTCTCGGAAAAAAAAAAAAAAAAAGACAGGGTCTTGCTATGCAGTTCAGGCTGGCATTGAACTTCCAGCAATCCTCCTGCCTCAACCTCCTGAGTGTTGTGATTACAAGTATGCAGCAGCATGCTCAGCTTCAGTGAAGCTTTCCTAATGTAAAAACTATAGTTGTCAATTTGGAGGAAAAACAAAAGAGGATACCTACTACAAATACAAGTGTCTGAGATTATACTCCTTAACCTTGTATTCTACCCTCTCCCCATTTGCTACAAAACTCAGTGATCACTTGTAGAAAAAACAGATCTCAACTGAGCATGGTGGAACATGCCTGTAATTCCTTCATGCAGAAGGCTCATGCAGGAAGATTGCAATTTTGGGGCCCATCTGGCTGTGTAGCAAGACTAAGTATGTCAAAGAAAGAATTAAGTAATGGGAAGAAGGGAAAAAAAGAGAAGGGGAAAGGGAAGGATTAAAATTAATATTTAAAATAAGTAGTCAGGAGAAAAATGAATTATGAAGAAATAGCAAGAATCCTATTTTCAAAGTATGCTGTGGAATGTCTAAAGGCTCTATGTGTGTGCTATACTAGCAATGAGGCTAGTGTGCTCATAGCAAGGAGTGAGGAACAAATCAAACAGAAACAAGATATGAGTCCCAGGCAAGTCTTAAACATGAGATTCTTTTTTCTTCAGCCTTCAGAGTGCTGGGATTATAAACCCATGCAACTATGCCAGCTCAATGAAAACTTGTTGCTTCCCTAGAGCAGAGCCCCTGCTATGCTACAGGTGTCTAAATGCTTGCTGCAGTCAGTGGGAAAACAAAACCACATTCATATGGCTGAGGGCAACAGAGTTATCTTGTTTGTTTGTTTTACTGTTTGTTTGGTTGGTTGGTTTGGTTTGGTTTGGTTTAGGGTTTTTTGTTTTTCCTCATCTCAGATAAAGCCTTCCTATGTACCCTTAACTAATTTGCCAGCTTCTGTCTTTGCTGGGATTAAAGATGTGCACCACTATACCCTGCAACAGGGTAGGTTTTACTGGTACTTAGAGTTGAACATGTTATACATGCTAGCTATGTCTTATACATGTTAGCTAGGCCAGCAAAGGATCACTGAGTTGTCTCTGGCCCTTATATCACCTTTATCTCAAGAAAGTTTAATGAGGATAGTTATCAGGTTAGTGTGTG
The DNA here is from genome assembly GCF_903992535.2 of Arvicola amphibius. Classification (NCBI taxonomy): domain Eukaryota; kingdom Metazoa; phylum Chordata; class Mammalia; order Rodentia; family Cricetidae; genus Arvicola; species Arvicola amphibius. The sequence continues at coordinate 30,001,544 of NC_052065.1, read as the reverse complement.
TGTGTGTGTGTGTGTGTGTGTGTGTGTGTGTGTGTATGCCCAATGGTGTCAGAATATTCTAAGTATTAATAGCCATTTTTTTCTGATTTTTAAGCACATATTGCTGACAGACAAGAACAAAGTATCTCAGTATGCACACAAGCTTGTTACTGATACATACAAACATTCCTGTTTGTCTGTCTACCTATCTGTCTATCTGGATTTTGTGCTGACTGGCAGATAAATAATTCTGTGTTTTAAAAGGGCCAAATTTTACAATCCTTTCAATTTCAGTAAGCTAAAAACATAGTACAGTCTTAAGTGATAAATAGAATTAATCTAACAGTTAACTTCAATTTGCCCTTAATTCAACAGACTGATTGTCTAGACAATCTCAACTTATTTGATTATTGCTCACCATTTATCTCCACTTTAGATAAATAAATCTCACCTAAGTTGGGAAATGTAATTACTTCTTAATTTGTTATTTGTCTAAGTCTTTCGTTGAAATTTAAAGTACACTAAAAATGTTCCACAAAGATATTCTCAAATTCTGAACAAAGAGAAAGTCTAAATTTAAAGCCATAGGTTTTATGAACACTAATCTTCAGATAAGACACTCCAAGGAAGAACATTAATTTTCATAAAAGTTGAGATACTTATACTTCTCCTTTTGGGATAAATTTCCAGAGAACACTGTTTATATTCAAAACCCTGAGCAGTCCTGCAGCAAAATAATAATAACAATAAAATACTCATTAAATTCAGCATTTCTCCACACTCTGTTATTCTTTTTTAAAAGACTGTGCATCAAAATACAGTTTGGAAAAGTTGGTTTAATCACTTTCAAAATTGTTCAAATAGTTACAGTAATAAACTCCCATAAGCAGGGCCCTAGTTAAATAACATCATAACATCTATAACATAAGTTAAGTATGGGAACAAAGCTTTGATATAGTTGTGGCTTATCCTTTAACACCTCGCAAAATTATTCTATAATTAAAAGTGGTATTTCCAACTTTTCATATTGATCATCACCCCAGAATGTACACAGTTAATTTCTTACTATTTTGTAATGTGGTCCCTGACTAACAGAATTCCTATATAACTGCACATGTGGATTCAGGGACAATAAAAAAGTATAATCAAACACAGTTTATATTAAAGTTTCTAGGCAACATTCTCAAAGCCAGAAAACAGAGAACAAATCCTTACAAATTTTACTGAAGGCACATAGTGAACACTTTATTGACAAATACTGAATGAATGAATGGATAAATAAATGGATGATCGAACGAACAAATGAATGAATGTGAGCATACAATAAAAGGGTTTTAATGTAAGCCACAGCTCACAGTTAACTCATTTAATTTGGAAACGATCTATTCAAATGTCATTTTCGTTATCGTTCATAACTTATCTAAAGTACAGAACACTTTTGTCAAGTATTACTTCCTCCATAAAATAATTCCCCTGCAATTTCCTGCAGGCAGAATTAGTTGCTCCTGACACTGTGAACCAATCTTAAGCATATGCAGAATATCCTTCATCTTGTAATACTTTGGACCCTAAGTCGTTTAGATTTCGGATTATTTGTTTAGGCTTTCTTTATTCGTGTGTGTGTGTGGGGGGGGGGTCTTGTCCCCAATTCTCTCGATAGATAGATAGATAGAGAGAGAGATAGGAAGATAGAAAGAAAGATAGATATAGAGTATTGTATAGAGGTTGAGGCAGGAGGATTCCTGCAATTCAATGCCAGCCTGAGCTGCATAGCAAGAGCCTGTCTTAAGGAAAGAAAATGTCTTTCAAAGAGTGTCTGTGCTTTACCTGCTAGCATTAAAAAAGATCTCCTCTATGTTTTCTGATTGTCGTGAAAAAATATATATGTATATATATGCAGAGAGGGGGGAGGATTGGGGGAGAGACCCAAATCTAAATACTGCATTCACTTATTTTAAACATACACCTTATATGCATAGGCTTAAAGTAGCTTTATGCAATACTTCTCATGTGTTTTCTCACTGTAACCTGCCACATGATGTAAGATGCAGAATTTTCCACATGTGGCATCATGTGAGCACTCAAAAACTTTCAGATATTTTATCTTCGAGTTAGGGATATTCAGCAAGTACCAGCAGCACTTCAGATTCATAGATATAAATCCTGCTACATAGAGTGGTCTTATGTCTTACATTAGTTACTGTATAGAGAAATGAGCTAACAGATAAACTAGAGAGCACCCTCTGATCAAACTTGTTTTCTTCTTCATGTAGAAGTCAAAATTTTATCTAATGCTTTCAAAGTGCCATTGATCTCTTATAATCATAATAAATACAAAATAAAGAATAAATGCATATTTAGTATCAATGGCTTCACTCTCAAAATGTCAAGATCTTTAAATATTAGTCTTTCAAACCTGACTAAAAGTAATTTTATTGGCTAGGGATATGGCTCAGTTGGTAGAGTGCTTATATATGATGCATAAAGCCAAGATCAAGTTTGATCCCCAGAATCATAAAAACTGGCTTGGAACCTATAATCCCAGCACTTCAAATGTGGATACAGGGAAATCAGAAGTTCAAAGTCATCTTCAGCTACATAATGATTTTGAAGCCAGTTTGAATACATGAGACACTGTCTCAGTAAAAGAGAAATAAAGAAATGAACAGAACAAAAGAAAATTTGCATTCATTAGTTTTAGTATGAATGTTAGAACTATTCCATCATAGTCTATTTACTACTAAATTTCTTATGTTAGTAAACTTATCTTTTGTTTGTTTGTTCACTTATTTGTTTGAGACAAATTTTCATATAACTCAGGCTGGTTTTGAACTTGGTATGTAGCCAAAGATCTTTATTACTGATCCTCCTCCCTGCCTCTATCTAAATGCTGAGAGTAAGAGCATGCATCTCAATAGCCAATTGAATTTTCCTACAATTCTTATATTTTACCACTTCTGTGAGATCTCAGAATCAGTTCAAATTACACTGCAGGCACTAGGACATGAAAAGGTTTTCAAGAACATACAATGTTAACCCAGGATAAAGGGGAAAAGACTATTTATAAAAAATATGACCATCTTTAAATGAAAAATTCAAATAGCTTTTAACAGATTTTCAAAGGGATATTTGTATGGTGATTCTTTTCTTCTCCTTCCACCCTCCCTCCCTCCCCACTTTCTCTCCTTCCCTCTAACCATGTGTGTGGGGTAGGGGGTCTGTGGTGCATTCAACCCATGTAATCACCTGTGGAAACCAGAACTTGATTTATCTTCCTCTACCATTTCACCAACCTATTTTTTGAAGCAGTGTCTGTCACTGAACCTGGAGCTTGCCTTTTAGTTAGAGTATCTGACAAGTATGTCCCCAGAATATGTTTTCACAGCTCCAGTCCAAATCAGCTCACCCCACTGCCAGTGCTCAACTTATAGAAATGCACCACCATACTGAATTTTTCTGTGGTTTTCTAGGTTCTAAACTCAGGTCCTCATGATTGTAGAGAAAACATTTTACCCACTGCGTCATTTCCCTAGCATCTTCTTTTGGTTTATGAACCAGTCTCACTAAGTAGCTCAGGCTTGTTGAAGGAGGGCTGCTTGTTTGTTTGCCGGCAGCTCAGACCCACAATAACCACACAGAAACTGTAGTCATTAAATCATTGCTTGGCCCATTAGCTCTAGCTTCTTATTGGCTAATTCTTATATCTTAATTTAACCCATTTTTATTAATCGGTGTATTGCCACATGGCTGTGGCTTACGGGCTAAAGTTCCAGCATCTGTCTCAGGCGGGGCTATGTGACTTCTCCCTGACTCTGCCTCCTTTCTCTCAGCATTCAGTTTAGTTTTCCCAGCCACATAAGTTCTGTCCTATCAACAGGCCAAGGCAGTTTCTTTATTTACCAATGGTATTCATAGCATACCAGAGGGGAAATCACATATCACAGGCTGATCTGGAACTCACTATTAGTCCAGGCTGACTCCAACTTCAGATAATTATCTTGCCTCAGCTTTCTAAGAGCTAGAATTAAAAAATTAAGCTACCATACCAGTTTTTTCAAGGGCATATTTGGTCCAAAAAGATAGAACAAACTGATAACAACTGTTGAATCTCCTCTACTCAGCATCCAAATTATTATTTTAAAGTATATAGAGGTGAGTAGGCTGGTGAGAGAGCTTGGAGGTTAAGAGTGAAATTGTTGCTCTTACAGAATAACTGGGTTCAGTCCCCAGCACCTCATGGTGATTCAAAACCATATATAACTCAGTTCACGGACAACTCATGCTACTTTCTGACCTCCTCAAGCATCAGGCACACACACAGTCACATACATAAATGCAGACAAAAACACTCATTACACATAAAATAAAATAAATATATCTAAAATTACAAAAAGGAATAAATAAAGTATATATAGGCTAACTAGATGGCTCAGTTTTATAAAGGCAGCTGCTGCACAAGACTGGGTGATCTGTTCTCAATTCCCAGAATCCACATAAAGGTTGAAAATAAAGGTCGAAGGAGAGAACAGCACTGTGTGCTGTAGCACTTGCACATCCATTATCATGCATGCATGTACGCACACACGTGTACACACACACACACACACACACACACACCATATAGACAATAATAATAGACGTTTAAAAGGCAAAATGTTTATAACATGAGAGTTTCCAAACCTAATATAGGATAGCCCACATTTTTCAATGTAGTTGCCCATGAGCAACAGCAGTACAATACAGTCATATCTGTAAATTACTTTCAGGTAGCAGATACTAACTAGGCTTTAGTTTATCAATCAATCCTGAAGGTAAGTAAACAGTTACTATAGATCCATGGATAAGCCTTCACAGCAAACTAGGGAGATAGGGAATAGAAAAGGACTGCCCTGAAAGTAAGTATTTTTAAGGATCAAAGGTTTAGATGAGTCACTAAGACTTCTGGGATATTTGAAAATTCATTTGCCTTTTTTGGTCTTCCATTTTGGCCCTTTTGAAATATTATGAGCAGTTACTAAGACCCTCAGACATGGTTAATATGTAACTAACTATCAAAGTGTTGTGCCCAGATTATGACTCCCAGAGAGAGACCACCAGAGGCCCAGACTGCAATAAGCAAGGTTTAATCAGCATAATACTAACATGTTTGGAACTCATCTCCATCCCCGTTACAGCGAGGTAGAGAGAGGAGTTGTGTCTCCTCTGTGGGGTAAGCTTTTAAAGGCATAACTACAAAGAGAATCGTTGAAGCTGCTTTGGCATGGGTACAAGGACTTTTTGCTCCCGCCTATTCTGCTAGTCAGCTTTTTCCTTGTTCTAGAGTAAGGCCACTGTTATGAGTTAGGCCATCTTATCAGCCTGTACCAGGTGGCTGGCTGGGCTGAGCTAAGTGACCTTGTGTTCGGAATGGAAGAGGGGGAAGGCCACTATCTTCCTGGGAAAACACTCTGCTAGGAAATTTCTTCTTGCCCCTTTGAGAATAAGGGGTTGAGGGTTCCATAAAAGTTAATCACCTTGTTTTTAAACCTCTTGACAACTCTTACCCTGGTCAATCAAATGCTGTTATTAAGTGGAGCTTTGTTTACTTACTTTGGAATACCAACTGGAAAGTGCTTTTAAACAAAGACTCAGAAAGCCATGGGGAAATGTGAACACATATCTGTGAAGAGAAGCCTGGGCACTAATTTAAACTACTATATTGTTGTTAGTACAAAGATAAAACAAACCAATTCCGAGATAAAGCATGGAAAAAATAGTGCTAAGGAATAATACAAAAGTAAACCCAAGGAAGAAAATTTTTTATGAAGCTGGTATTAATTACCAAGAAAAGAAAATAACTGAAATATTAGATGATATATCACAATAGCCAACCTCTTTTCTTTCCTTGAGATAGGATCTCATGTATCCCATGATGGCCTAAAACATACTATGTGCTGAATATGACCCTAAACTTCTAATTCTCCTGCTTCTACCTCCTGAGTGGAATTACAGGTGCATTAACACCATGTTAGGTTAATGCAGGCTGGAGACCAAAACCCAGGCTTCGTGCATGTTGGCACAACTTCTATCAACTGAGCTACATCCCTTCCCACCTCCTTTTTTTCAGTGCTGGGAACTGAATTTACAGCTTTGCCTGTACTAGGCATGTGTGGTACTCTACCACCGAGCTATACTCCTATTAATCTTACCACTAAGAACACAAACCACAATTTAAAAAAAGACTAAATTTTCCCCAATTCACAATGCTAGGTGACAATATAATAAGGACAGTGCTACAATAAGGGAAAAAAAAAACTACTGTTTAAAATTACATATTTGTCACAATAAAGAGGGAAACAGCCTAAACACTCAGCTTGTCTCAAATGCTCACAATGTTTAGAAAAATTTTTGTAAAGTTTTAATTTCTTAAAAAATCTTAAAAAACACTTATGAAATCCACGCATCTCAAATGTGTATGCACATTTACAAGGCAAATACTTACAAAGTATACACACTTCTAAATCACAGGGTTGAAAACTTTTGCAAGTTCCAGCATGTGAAAGAAAGCTACAATACATTCTCACTATTGCTGGCTACTGCTGAATCCAAATACTGCAAATTTTTCATGTTAAAAGATCTCTGCATCACAACTGCACAGATTATGGCGTACAATTTCATCAATAATGCATTATAACATTCCTTTTCTCCATACTTGGTCTCTGTGGTACACGTAATTATATTATATTTAGATTTATTTTTATAAAACATTTATCACATTAGCTGAGAGTTATATACAAAGTCAAATCAATTAGCACTGATTAAATGTTAAAACTGCTCATTCAATGTCAGATTCACCCAAAAGTTCATTTGACTATTTAAAAAAATGATTTTTAATCAGAATTCAAATAAATTTTACTCTTGTGTTATTGTTCAAAAACAACAAAAATAGCTTACACAATAGAATGAAAGTATACTGGCAGGCTTTTAATGAAAAAAACAAATGAAAAGAAATAGCCTAAAAGGCACACAATTCTCATGCCCACTGACCCTCAGAATATCCAATAAGCAAGCTATCAAAAACCAGTGCCCTCTTTTAAAATGGAAGCTTTTTAAAAATCACTGCAAAACCACCAGTATGTGCCACCGTGTTCTGGGTTAAAATGTTTAAAATGATCCTTATAGAAATGATTTTTACATGTGATGTATGTCAGAAAGGGGGAACTATAGTATGTAGAATTCGATGCACTAGTCATTCTTCTTGCAAAATGATTTTTCTGTCTTCGATCATGAGAAAATTCAATCCCTGCTAATTTAATAAAGTACCAGGCTCTGGTACTCTTAATTGTGGTAGAGCTTGGCTTAAAGATAAAAATGTATACAATGAGAGCTCTTTCTACATGATACTTAGTATTTACTTAAAAACAAACAAAAAACATTTTATTCACCAAGAACCATCCAGCATTATGACTAAGATATTTTCATTAAGTACATGCTAACTCTTCACAGTTCAGAAACACAAAACTCACAGGAAGTCATGACACAGTGAAGGCTCCAAGTAGCTCCCAGGATCACATTCCTAGAGGTACAAAGGAATTCCACCCCCACACTCCAATGTATTTCTGTCATGCATTTAAATGTATTTCTGTCATGCATTTAAATTAAGTACTACTTGTGTCTGGCATATACATTCATGATTCGGCACCAGTGCTCCTCTGGTGCCTACTATTTGGGATGTCTTTTTAAATTGTCTTATCCCTATCTATTATGATAAATCATACTTCATTCTCAAGGTCCCAGTACTTTGTTCATATTCTTAATATTAATATTTATCTCACTGTATTCATGTTGATTATTTGCCTACTACTTCTTGTAAGAAGACAAGGGCACATTTCTGGCAGGGATACTAGTTATCTTTATATCCTTCCATCCTTGTGATCTAGCTACTGCTCAGCATATAGCAGAAGCTCTAAAATGTCTAAATAAGTTCAGGCCAGAGCTCTTGAGTTGCTTAGAGGAATAGAGTACTCCCCTTCCCTACTTGTACTCAGAGCTATAGTTAGATAATCACTAAGGAGATGCTATCAGGAGGATTACAATAGTAGGTGATTGAGCTAGGTTGCCTTTTAAAACCCCTCTGAGCCGGGCAGTGGTGGCGCACGCCTTTAATCCTAGCACTCGGGAGGCAGAGGTAGGCGGATCTCTGTGAGTTCGAGACCAGCCTGGTCTACAAGAGCTAGTTCCAGGAGGCTTCCAAAACCACAGAGAAACCCTGTCTCGAAAAAAAAAAAAAAAAAAAACAAAAACCCCTCTGACCCAAACATCTAAGATTTCAAAAGTCCTATTAAGAATATACACACACACACACACACACACACACACACACACACATATATATATATATATATATATATATATATTGTCCTAAGAAGGTAGCCTTTTTCTGTTTCTTATTTCACTCTCTAAAAAAATCATTTCAAAAATTATTGGATAAGGACAAATATCATTTTGTCATTTATTCCATCTGTGACAATTACGAATAAGAACTAGCGTCTAACGTCTGAGAGTGATACATTGTTCTTGAAAATAAAACTGAGAACTAAGCGTCAGAAAATAAATATATCTTGTTAAACATAGATTAAAATCTCTTTAAGAAAGGAGAAAAATCATTGAGAGCTAGGGTGATTATCCAGGTATTGCAGAACATATAGGATAAACTGTTAGAAGCACTTCTTATGCTAAGATGAAAACACAGAAGACAAATGGACAAAATAAACAGACTAGCACTAAGACAGAAAGCACTGTGATTAAACCTCACATCCATATGGAGGAAAAGTGGGTAGTACTATTTGTTCAGAAAGTGAGCCAGATAATTGACAGTGTGGATTATTAGGTCTTGAAATGCTGGTAATATGAGACCACTGAAGAACTTGAGTAGAAAGGTGAAAAAGAAGTGCTTAAAGTAAATCAATAAAGCCTGAGAGAATACTGCATGCAGGATGGATGTGAAGAGAGTTATTGTTGTAAAGCACAGCCACTGGAAATAGTCAGGGAAGCTTCAGGAGTCGAGAGTGCCCTGGAAATGGGGGCTTGAACACGTTAACTGAGGAAGCAGAAAATGAGTCAGTCCAGCTCAAAGGACCTGAAAAGGAAATACAAAAGGCCTGAGAATGTAAGTCGGTTGTAGATGTATATGTATAGCATATGTGAAGCCTGGTGTTTATTCTCTAGCACATCAAAAAATTAGTAAGGAGGTATAGAAGATAAAAGAAAAGGACACGACAGAGATGTAGCTCATTTGGGAGTGTTCACCTAGCATGCATGAAGCCCTGGGAATGCATGAAAACAAAATAGGGTGTGTGGTGCAAACCTGTAATCCTAGTACTCAGGAAGCAGAGAGAAGAGGATCGAAAGGTCAAGATCACCCTTGGCTACAACGTGACTTCAAATTCAGCCTAGACTATGTAAGAACCTGTCTCAGAAATAAACAAATTAAATAAAACAGAGAAAAGGGATGTATCAAAAATGATGGAAAAGACGGTATCCAGGAAAAGAGTCAAGGAACTGAGGAATCTGCAGTATATAAGTATAAAATATCCATAAAAAGATAAGTTATGGCATATGAGTTTAGAGAAAGAGAAAGATTCCACTTAAATACTTGAGAACTTTCTATACATAAGGGAACACTGGAGAATAGAACAAGAAGCACAGCAGAGCCTCAAGGTGATTTTAAAAGAAAATGGAAAACATATGATCAATGGATGATAAAACTTCAGTACTCAATAGTATCACAGAAAACACGGAAGTTCTTTCAAAAGGGATGGGTTATAGATTATGAATTATACGCAGGGCTGTTTCCCTTTACAAGGGAACACAGGATACCAACACAGGATAAAAGCATTAATTAGATGGGTGGACAGAAAATAGGGTATTATGGTTGGAAATGTTCTGTCTTATGTTTCCAATGACAAAATGGAAATACTATTCTTTGTGCAAAGATAAGCTTTCTACACGTGAATCAATTATTAGTAATGCCATTTAGAATATGTCCTCTTCTGGAAGCTACACAAAAAGCCTAACATGGCAAATGTTAATTATTGGTCATAGATTATAGTTGCATAGGTAGCATGATTAGAGTATACAAATCCTAACAAGGAAGTTTTAAGGAATATTCCAAAGCGTTTAAAACTGGCACGGAGCTGTTTATCTTTGAGAAACCCAGACCGATGCTTTGAAGTGTATCTTAACTTCCTTCCAAATTGCCACTGTCCTTTAACCCTTGATCTTAAAATCTATGTTAATAATATTACTGTAAAAAAAATCTTCCAACTCAGCTTCAATAAATACATAAATTTGATTCAGGAGCCGGGAGGAGTGGCCTTACCTTTAATTCTAGCTTTCGTGAGACAGAAACAATAGGATCAGGAGGTCATAGTAGCCTCTGCTACAGACAAATGTGAAATGTGAGGCCACTCTGGACTATAGCGGACCTGTGTCAAACAAGCAAACTAGGACTGCATCATGGGATTCACATCATTGGATATGGCAAGCCTAAATAAAGAGATGTGGAGTTCACAAGAATGTTCATGTTCATGAAACATTCAGCCTGTATCTAATACCTGAGTCAGATAGGCACCCACATCTAGGTTAGCAATAAATCATTTTGGATGACAACACACAGAAAGGAATATTTCTAGTCAGTTTGGCTCCTAAAAATCTCTCAGATATGACTGGTAGAAATGACACTTTTTTCCTATGTTGCTGGTGAACTGAAAGTTGGTGTCTGGAATAAGTAAGCACATTAAGCAAACAAAAAATGTCTCTATGACCCTCCCAAAGAAATGAACTAGTTAATAATTACCAAGAATAGGTTCAACTTTTTGTGGGGTTACATGTAATTTGGATGTTCTCTTTAAGAAATAAGCAATCAATACACCTGGTATGGTAGCATACAAGTGTAATCCCAGCACTTAGAGGGGGAAGCAGGAGGACTAGAAGCTCAAAGTCATTCTAGATACACATGGATTTCAAGTCCAGCCTATGCTACACGAGACCCTGTCTCAATACAGTACCACCACAAAAAAAAAAAAAAAGAAGAAAGCAAAATTGTAGCATGACTCAGTATGAAGCTGGTAATTCATTTAGAATGAGATCAGAAAGGATCCCAGTTTAAGGTTCATCAGCTACATTCAAAATACACATCTGTTGATGACTAAATATTAGCAGTCAAGTGTGAAAAAGGAGAAAGACCAAGCAATTAGACAAAAGAAAAATAAAAGACAGGGCCCGGGATATAGCTCACTTGATAGAGTGCTTTCCTACCAGGCATAAAGCCCTGGGGTTAATCCCCAATACTACATAAAGCAGACATGTTATCCCACATCTGCAATCTGAGCACTTGGTAGTCATATGTTAGAAAATCAGAAGTCCAAGTTCATACATGGCTACATATTAAATTGGATGCCATTGTGAGATACATGTTTCATAAAAAATTTAAAAAGTCAGGCTGGAGAGATAGTTCAGCTGCTAATGGCTACACTCAAAATCAAACATCAAAAAAATTTAAAAAGACAATGCTTTCTTTAAGGACCACTGAAGATAAACCAAGAAAAGAAGAATAAAATCCCAGCAAAACATCAAATTGTGGTATGGTGTTAACCAATTTATATTACATATTATCATATTTATATTCCAGTGATAAACAACCATATTGCCTCTATGGTACTTGCTCAGAAGGACCAGGTTTTTGGTAATGCCAATTCATTAACCTGTAGGCACTCAACAAGTGTTTCTTGAAAGAAGAAACAAAAGAAGGAAAGAATTATAATTCCTCCTTTTTCTAACTCTTTGCCAGGATCTGCTTCCCTCTGATGCTTCAGTACAAATGCTTCCACTGGCTAGGACTACCAAAGAAGCAGTTCATACCAAGCTGGTGATTAAGATTGTTTTCCCAAAACAGGGTGAGTCCAAAATTACCTGCATCTAAAATTAATACATAAGCACATCTATGGTCTACTCAAAGGGGGTATTAATTAAAATGGATAATTTGGAGCCACCCTATTTACTCCCTTTCCAGTCTTTCTCCCTCTTTCTAAGTGCAGATAAGGGAAAGGGGACATTTCAGTTTGGGCTTCTACATAGAGCCAAATCATAATCCCTAAAATTTTCCAAAATGACAATATAATGGCAATTTAATATACAAATATTGAAGCGGTCTCCAGGAAAATAGAGAAAAGGTTCGTGTACTCCTTACCTGATAAGCCATCTAAGCCAGGACAAAGTGCAGGGTACTCCCTAACCCACTCCAGCTTTTGCTTTATGAAGAAACAAATACCCCACAGTTTTATTGAAGTTCTAAAAAAAACACCACCAGAAGTAGGAAAAAACAAAGGAGTAGGTAGCTCCTTTAAAAAAAAAAATTACCTATTCCTAAAGGATTCTGTCTCATTTTTTACCTACTCAAATCTTCTAAGCAATGGTGCTTTGGAGAAGAGCAAAACTGAACTAATTCTACTATGACCGACTTCAACATTCTCTGATATTCTGTTCAGAGAAAAGGATGTGAAATGAGGGAGGCCAAGCAACCACCTCGGGAATTGCAAGAGATGGTCTTAAATGGAAGAAAAGAGGTCTGCAGCTTCCCAGGGAGGAGATTAGACCTCAGCAGAGTTACTGAAACTCTCAAACCACAGATTCTTGGTTTTGTAAAATAGTAAATGTGTTGCCCACTTACAAGACTGTTGAGAGCAGAGGAAACTCATGTAACGTGCTAAATGTAATTGCACAGCAAGAACTAATTAATCATTAGTATTTAGTAGTAGGAGTCAAATTATTTTGCTTCCCTCCACCAGTGCATACCACCAGGAAAGGGACCAACTCCTGCTCCCATCTGGCAGGATCTGGGGCCCTGCCATAGACACACTCTCACAAGCAGGAGAAAGATCCTGCCAAACACAACAAGAACATTGCAAGTACCTGGTCAGCCAGGGCCCCTTAAGCTACTGTTAAAGACACAAACTGACCTGAGATGCCGCCTCCAATCACGACTACGTCGAACATGTGGCCTGCGATATTAGACTTCTCCAGACTCGTCATGGTTTGGGTGAGATTCTCCGGAGACTTGCGTTTAAAAGAGGGGACCGCCCAGGGTGGAACAGACCCTTGTACGGCCCCTAGCCTACTGTCCGAGGGCGGAGCCGATCTTTTTACCCATACCCGTGGGGAGCCCGGCCCTGAGGGCGGAGCAGGCCCTTGTGCAACGGCACGGGGAGCGCTCAGGGGCGGAGCTGATCCTAGCTGAGATACCCAGGGAGAGCCCCACACACTGGGCTCGGATGGCCCTAGAAAAGGCACTGAAGGGGCATGAAAAGGAGGAGGTTCCTGCATCGAGCCTAGGGGGTTATACAGTGGGGGAGCTGGGGACCTAAGTAGTGAGCTTTGTACTGGCAGCTGGGAAGGGAAACTGGGTGCAGAAGGTGATGTTGTGGATAACCAAGAAGAAACGGATGGAGAGTGCATGGGGGAGTCTTCTGCCGACACCAGTGAAGTGTCGGGTAGTTGTAAGGAAGTCAGGGACGCGTTACTTTCTTCGGGAGGTTCTAGTGATAATCCCCAGTTGTAGCTAGACAATGAGGGTCGAGTGGGCTCCTCTACTGACCCTCGGGGAGTGCTGAACACTGTGAGATGGGTAGACCCAAGTTCTGACTCTAGAGAAGTACTAGGTCTAGAAAGCACCGAAGACACTTGCGCAAAAGTCACCGAGGACCTTTGCCCAAAAGAAAGGGATGAATGCGGGAGTGGGGCGGATTCTAGTACAGATAGGTGCTGGGAGACAGAGCTAAGGAGGGACGAGTCCGAGGCAGGTATAGGGACCTGGTCGCTCTGCCTGGGAACGTTTAAGTCCGAGGAACAAGACTCTAAGTTGGGATCATTCCTTTGGCCAGGATAATCACTGAGCTCAGAGAGGTTGATGGAACTAAAGGAACCAAGCAGCTCCTCATTGGACCAGTTCGTGTGAGCGGAGGAAAGGGGTTGGGAGGCGGTCTGCCACTGAGAGTGGGAGGACTCGCGTGAGCTGCTAGGGGTGCTGCCTTGGCGGGGCATCGCCACTGGGGTCAGGGAAGGCGGAGTCCGAGTTCCGAGGGCCCATTCCCCCTCACGTCCCCTGAAGCCGCGGCCACGCCTGCCGCCGCCTGGGGAGGGCTTTTCGGCCATAATTCTCTCAGCGGCGGGACACAGCGAACCACAAGGCTGAACCCTCCACTCAACAGCGAGCAGCTTTCAGGGCCCAAGCCGTTACCAGCCTGAGGCCCAACCCAAGCGCCCGGCCCACTCGGAGGCGGGGAAACGAGGCGTCGGCGCGAGGCGGCTCCGCCTTTCCCGCCAAAGTGCTTGAGCCAGGCGCCTGCCTCAGGGACTGGACGATACCACCGGGAACAGAGAGGGGGCCGCCTGTGAGCGGAATCCGCGCGCGCAGTGGTGCGGATTAGTAACCTTCCGGTTTCATAGTATCTTTTGACCTGAAGAGTTCTGAGCCGAGGTGGGCCCAAGAAAGCAAATATGTAAAGGAGAAAAAGCCGAAGGACGAGTTGCGGAACTCGGCTTAGTTCAGTTTGGTCTAGCCCTCTGGCGACGTCATGGGGCGGGGCTTTCGGCGCAGCCGCACAGCCACGCAGCCGTCTTGGACGGGCTAGGGGGAGGGGCGGAAAGGGTGGAGGTGGAATGCCTGTCCTGCGGAGCGGTTCTTAGTTTTTTGTGGTGTGTTTTCAGGTGAAGGGACCAGTGTCTAAAGAAGTATGGGAGAAAAGTAACTCTGATACCACACATTAAGTGGCACTAAAGTTTAAAATCGAAAGCTAAAGGAAGCCTAAGGTGTAAATGAAAGAAAGAAAGGGTGTGGGGCAGTATAGAACATAGTGGCACACACTTGTAATCAAGCATTTCACAGGCCAGGCCAGAAGGATTGCTGGCCTACTCTGTCACGTGAGCTCCAGGCCCTAGGGGTATGGGGGTGGGGCTGGCTAGGGATTGTGGAGAGTGGTAGGGAGGCAAAGGAGAGTTTAGTCTAACAGTATTCTTCCACAAACACATGGGTATTTATTTTCTTTTGTTGAAAAATAATTTTTATTTGTTGACAAAATTTCATACTTGCATATAATGTAACTTGATCATATCCACCCCTCCCACACCCGAGATACCACTTCTATTTATTTTACTTAAAGTTTCTTTCTTTTGAACATGGAGTGTGATAGTGACACTGTATTGATCAAACTGGTCTCAAACTCCTGAGTTCAAGTGATCCTCCTCCTCACCTTGGCCTCCCTATTAATTGGGGCTTTGTGTAAGCATTAGCATGCAAAGCTTCTGGAATTATTTATAAGCCCATTCACGGGAGTTTAGTTTTCTGAGTTACCATATGTCTACACAATGACACACTAAATTACAATTTTATTGAATTTATTTTGTGTGTGGGTACACATGTACCTTGGTCCTCTTGTGGAGATCACAGGAAAATCTCTGAAGTCTGTTCTGTCCTACCATATGTAGGTCCAGGGATCTAATTTAGGTCATCAAGTTTGGCAACAAGTGCCTTTATCCACTCAACCATCTCACTAGCCCCAAAACAACAAATTTAAAAAATGAAGGGCTCTGACTAATTGCAGCAATTTCCAGGATATTATCCACTTATAAAATCAAGCTGTGAATATTAACAGCATGGTTTTATACTTGTGCATTTACATCCTCATGTAAAAAATATTTACTTCTCAAGAACTATGAGGATAAATTATAGATAGATGGGTGAGGATGTGATACAAAAGATAGCAATGAAATTGCTCTTCGGATTTTTTAAAAATAGTTCAGCTCTTACTAAGACATCTTCATGGATTTTATGAAAACCTCCAGTTCTTAGGGATACCTGTTTTAGTTGTAAATCAGCTGAAAGAGATATACAGCAAAAACTAACTTGCCATCAGGCAGTTAGTGCTTGCCTTCAAATCACAGAACAGTCCAAATAACTGGATTCCAACTGTTCTGTCTAGTATTCCAGGTGATAATTTAGGTCTAAGGGAACAGGATTCACACTAGACACGTGGGAGACCTAGCCTAGGTTTGCAACCTTATACCTCAGAGAAGCAAGTATGTTTTATTAAAATAATCCTATAGCCTTAATTTCCAAGGCCTCTCACATGAGATACTAGATTAGCAGTCATCACACTAGAAGAAACGAGGGGTTATGCTTGCTTCAGTAATTTACAGCTTTTTAGAGTGTCTATCAGTCCAGCTACTACTTACCAATCAGAAGGCACATTTGTTGTAAGTAAAGTCACCAAATAGAATTGAAACAATTTGAGTATTAAAAAGAATTGTAATGGGATCAGAGAGGCAGCTCTCAGTGGAGGAAAGACAGTGCTAAGCTTGGCAACCTGAGTTCAATCCCCAAGAATAAATGGTAGGAGGAAAGAATGAACTACAAACTGTTCTCTGACCTTTGTTGTGCCCAGATTACGACCCCCAGAGAGACACCACTAGAGAGGCCCAGACTGTAATAAGCAAGGTTTAATCAGCATAATACAAACATGTTTGGAACTCATCTCCATCCCCATCCCCCTTACAACAAGGTAGAGAGGAGTTGTATCTCCTCTGTTGGGTAAGCTCTTAAAGGCATAACTACAAAGAGAATCTTTGAAGATGCTTTGGCACGGGTACAAGGACCCTTGCTCCCTCCCATTCTGTTAAGTCAGGTTTCTCCTTGTTCTTAGAGCAAGGCCACTGTTCTTGAGTTAGGCCATCCTTATCAGCCTGCACCAGGTGACTGTCTGGGCTGAGCTAAGTGACCTTGTGCTTGGAATGTCCTGGGTGAGAGAGGGGAAGGCCACTATCTACCTGGGAAAACATTCTGCTAGAAAATTTCTTCCAGCCCCCCTGAGAATAAGGGGTGAGGGTCCCACAACCTTCACATGTGCACTGTGGTATAGGTGTGCCCCACCACACACAAAATAAGCAAATGTAATTTTAAAAACTTATAAGGCTTGCTATAGTGGCACATACCTATAATCCCTGCACTGAGGAGGATTGTGATGTTGACATTAACCGAAGCTATATAATGAGTTCTAGTCCACCATGGGCTAGAGTGTTAGACCGCATCTCATAACAAAAACAAAAATGATGGTAATTCTTAGTAAAACAAATTCAAAGCTCATTGTATTTTACCAGTGTGTTTCTGCTCTTTATCCCTGTTACAAATACAGAGAAATGGATTAAAAATGGAATCCCCAGCCAGTGAGATGGCTCAGCAGGTAAAAGTTCTTGATTCACACGCCCAAAAACCTGAATTCAATCCCTGGAGTCCATGGTGAAAGGTGAGAAACTGACCCTGAAAATTGTCCTCTGATCTCCTTAAATAAGGTTTGGCATTCAGTCTCCAGCGCACAAACACACACGAATTATGAATGAAAATGGGAAGCTCTTCTTTACAAAAAGTGTCAAATAGTCGATATAGAAATAAATGACTGCTTCTTTATGGAGACATGGTCTCATTGTGCAGCCCCCTGGCTGGGCTAGAATTTACTATATAGATTAGGTTGATGGCAAACTTGAGGTAATCCTCACAATTGTTAGTGTAACTAGTAACTCTACCTCTACGTGGAGATGCCTTTGATTTCCCCATGTCCAGGTCTCCTTCTTTAAAGGACCTGGCTGGAGGATAACCATCAGGAAAGTGGATTCACCTGAAGATAATGTACTTTTCCTTCCCCAAATCCCTGACCCCTAAAATGCAGTCCTTGAGAACCAACACCAACACAGGATCCCAGATTCGGTTAGGTTGGCCTGCCTTTCTGAGTTCTGACTATTCGAAGTATTCCTTTTTATTTTATTTTATTAACTATAAGGAGAAAAAAACATGATTTTATAAAGAAGAGGTCCGGCAGTCCAGTCCCCACCTGGTGGAAATGGTGAACTTTGAATCACTTGTCATCATTAATCTAATGTGTATGTCTTTTAGCATAAAGCAGTTAAGTACGTACTCTGGCTTACATATTATTCTTACAAAAATTAGCATCAGTTCACTCACCAGAGAGCAACAGACAAAATCTCAACATTTTATATAACAACTGGTCTGGCTTGTGTGGTACACTATAATAATCTCAGGATCAGGGAGGCTAATATATTAGGATAGTGAGTTCAAGACCAGCCTGCGCTATATACTAAGTCCCAGACAAATCTAGAATACATAGTAAGACTCTGTCTCCACAACAAAAACTGGAGTATAGCTCCCCATTAAAACAATAGGTAGCTAATTAGATAAATAGAAAGAGAAATATATATGTATATATACCTTTGTATATATGTATGTGTGTATTACTAAACAAATAACCCTTCTAAGTTTGCATAATG
Organism: Arvicola amphibius; assembly: GCF_903992535.2. Taxonomy (NCBI): domain Eukaryota; kingdom Metazoa; phylum Chordata; class Mammalia; order Rodentia; family Cricetidae; genus Arvicola; species Arvicola amphibius. Next base: position 29,983,193 of record NC_052065.1, on the reverse strand, counting down.
TTACTCATATGTATGTTTTCAGAGTTCACCATTTGGTATCGGATAACTAATTGGTGTTTGCTTCACTGGAAAAGACTTTTTCTCCAGTCCTCACTCAGCATTCCTTAGCCGCCCATAGCTCTTTGGTAAGTGTGAGGCCTTGTGAGATTTCCCCTGCCTACATTTGCATGTCTAACTATCACACTCCCTAACTACATCTAAATATTGGTCCTTATACCCAGAAGAATGTAGTCCTTCTCCCCCCATCAAAGGAACTTCTCTTTGCTACAGAGACAATTACAGAAGATCACAACCAATCAAAATGCAGAGTTGTGCAGCCCAGTCCCAATTGAGACAACTCCTGAGCCTCAGGCTCAGTGATCATTATAAATAAATTGGCAGAAAGATTGTAAGAGCCAGAGGAACTGGGACTTTGCAGTGAGATTGTGTCTACTAGGAATGTCAGAAGCTAAGAAACTTCTGTTGCATTTTTTTCTTCTTTTAAAAAGTTCAAAATTGGCCTTAAACTCACCATCCTCCAGCCTCAGCTTCCTGAGTGCTGGAATTACAGGGATATACCACCATACCTGGATTATATACTTTAGATTGATGTGGAAAAATAAATGTGTCAGTTGTTGCCCTGTTCAAGAATACTTCCATCTGGTCCTGTTCAGCTCCATCTCAGCAATGGCTGGGCTTCTCCTCTCACATATCCCACCTCTGCATTTTGCTTAAGGATCAGAAGGTGGAGGTGAAGGAGACTTGAAAGTGGTCAGTGGAAGTGTGGTAGCTCACACCTGGATTCTCAGCATTCAGAATGGAGTGCTAGGAGGATCACCATGAGTTTGAGGTCAACCTGAGTTACACAGTGAGTTCCAGGGCATCCTGGGATAAAGGGACAGACCTAGGAGAAAGAGAGAGAGAGAGAGAGAGAGAGAGAGAGAGAGAGAGAGAGAGAGAGAGAGAGAGAGAGAGAGAACAAAAAATCTCCAACATAATTTTTTGATGTTAGAGATGTAATCTAGAGCCTTACACATGCTAAGAAAATATTCTACCATTGAAGCCAAGCCCTAGCCCTGTTCTAATATAATCCATAGCTTATAAATTCACGGGAAGGGAGAAAGGAAATTTGAAGTCAAACATAGCTCTTCTTTGAATCTTTTTTAGTTAACTATCTGATTCTCAAGACAAGGAAAGTTCATTCCTCCCATTATTGTTTTGTTCTGTTTGAATCCACATTGCCCTCTCTTTCTACTTTGCCTATTCCTTGAATTATCTAATTTCCTAGGAGAGGAAAAAGTAGCATATATGTTGTTGATAATCCACATTTGGCACATGAACTAGTTTGGTTTTTTTGTTTGTTTTTACAATTTGACACAAGTTAGGGTCATCTAGAAAGACTTTATTTGACAGAATGCCTCTATCAGATTGGCCTGTGAGCACGTATATGGGGGCATTTTCTTGATTTATGATGGGTATGGGTGGATCCAGTCTGTGCAGGTAGTGCCACCCTGAGCGAGTCATGGGGATCAAGCCAGTAAGCAACATTTCTCCAAAATATCTGTTTCAGTTTCTGCTTCCAGGTTCCTGCCTTGAGCTTCTGCCCTGACTTTTCTAAGTGTTGGGATAGATAATCCATCTCTTCTCCAAGTTACCTTTGGTCCTGTTTTTTTTTTTTCCACAGAACTGGAAAGCAAACCAGGATACCTAAGTTAGTCTGCTTGAACTCATATTTTTGTGTTTCTGTGCATGTGAGTATATATGTGTATGTAGGTATGCTTGCACATATGTGTGTAGGCTAGAGGACAACCTCTGGTGTTGTTCCTAAGCAGAGCAGCCTATCTTGTTTCTTGAGGCAGCGTCACTTAGTAGGACTTGCGACTTGATGTTTCAGCTAGGCTGGCTGGCCAGTCCGCCACTCTCTCCTCTCTAGCTCTGTCATCACGAGGTATGCCCACCCTTGTGTCTGACTTTTTATATGGATCCTGGGATAAAGCTCATATCTTCATACATGTGTGGCAAGCTCCTTACCAACTGAGCTATTATCGCTCCAGTCCCCCAGCCCCAGAAGTTTTTTGAATGATTTATTATTAGTAGTATTAGTATTAGTATTTTATACACCTTTATTTGATCTGCATGGTAGCCAGCAGGAGTGAAATTGGTCTTTAGTCTATCTTGACAGTTATGACTGGGCTGGGAAAAATAGAAAACAATAAGAAAAACGCTTTGAAATATGCCCTATAGTGTAAAGGAGTCCCACTGAGATATATGTGGATCAAATGAAAAAACTCAGAAACATCTCCCAAGAACATAAAGCACAAATGTGATTGAGTTCCTTAACAAATGATAAGTGACTTGAGTGGAGAGTGATGAGAAAGGGGATCCTTAATCCCAGTTATTTTATGGTTCAAGAACAAGTTTTTAGCCTCAAATACCAAGAACTGATGCCCCTTTAAGAGAAGTTCCTATGTGCAGGGCAGAATATAGAGGGAAGGTTAAAACTTTCCAAACACATCAGCACCAATTCTTTCCCAGATTCCAGGCCAGCGATGATATTGAATCAAGCCTCTTGGATAATTTGTTACATGCTGGCTCTGGCTGTCTATATCAATAGTCCCTAGAGGGCCTAGAGGGGCCATGTCTGACATTTATAAACGTGTTTGCTTTTGCTTCGCCTCAAAAGACAAGAATCAGGATACCATCTGAATCATGTGGCCCTAGGCAAATTTAAGTCCAGTCTTCTTTAAATCATGCCCTGAACTTTCAATATTTCAAGACACAATTTGAAAAACAAGAATTGTTTTTAAAGCCAGGCAGTGCCATCCTTGAGTAGATTAGCAATTAAGTTCAAATCAGCTTCACTTTAGAGATTACAGCTCCAGGCATCCCCACTGGCTGGGGGGGGGGGGGGGGCAAAGGAAAATGGCATGATAAACAAACGGTTATCTACACAGTTTGATCAATATGGAACTTGAGGCAAACAGAACCTTTCTTAAAAGCATCCATTTAAAAAAGGACATGAATTATAAGCCAGATAACTAACTTCAATTTCCTCGACCTGTTTTTGTAAAAACACTATCTAAAAGGGCTGAAGGCAAATGATGGCCTCCATATCTTCCTCTTCCACACCCATTTTGCATCCTTCTCTGTTCTGCTGTGACCCCCTTAAGATGCATGGTTTTGATGTCCTTGTCTTTAAAGTTGTGGTCGATTTGGTCCATGGGAGTGAGGACCAACAAGGGACTAAAGGACAGGAAAGAAAGTTCACGTGTTTATTCAATCACTGTTAACATCTTCTTGTCCCTAGCCCCACCTAATACTAAGCTGAGGTCGTGGTCTTGGTCACCTCCACAGTACTACACCTGCCATCCTCCATAGCTTCAACTCTCAGCTGGTATGTATCCCTTAACACTGCTTTTCTCCATGCACAGTCATTTCGAGCAGCTGCTAATCTGTGAATGCTTCAACATCTCTGGTTAACCCAGTTCATACTATTGTAAATATGCCAGTCTTTGGAAGTCTACTCAGAAATCCTAAGTAGTAAAGAAGGTGTGATGCCTGCATCCCACCACACAGGAAGCTGAGACAAAATAGGATACCAAGGGAGACTTTGTCTCAAAAGAAACAAGAAATTCCAGGTGAGTCTGTGTTGTGCTCCTTGTTGCATTTGACCCTGCAATATGACCAACTCTGTAAATGGGGCCTACTATGGCAACCGATAAGCAGAACTGAAATTATATCTATTTTGTATGTTATACTTTTGAGTGAGAGCCTGAAAAACATCACCCAAAAATGAAGAATCCCTGGTGGCAATCCCAGCACTAAGGATGATGGTATAAGTAGCAAAAGTTCAAGGCCAGCCTGGGCTTAATAGCTAGATTCTGTCTCAAAAATATTTTTAAAAAATAAAATTGTAATACAGTATATAAGCTTGCTCAATATACCATTCTAAATTTGCTGCTCTGGAAAGAGTACAGGATTGTTTCTTCAAGTTCTTAGGACAGTTTAGGTAGATGAAGATGAGCATCAATAAAACTCATTTTCAACATATTTTACACTTATTTATTTATTTAGTATTTATTTAGTGTTGTGCCCAGATTATGACCCCCAGAGAGAGACCACCAGAGAGGCCTAGACTGTAATAAGCAAGGTTTAATCAGCATAATACAAACATGTTTGGAACTCATCTCCATCCCCATCCCCCTTACAACAAGGTAGAGAGGAGTTGTATCTCCTCTGTGGGGTAATCTCTTAAAGGCATAACTACAAAGAGAATCTTTGAAGATGCTTTGGCACGGGTAAAAGGACCCTTGCTCCCTCCCATTCTGTTAAGTCAGGTTTCTCCTTGTTCTTAGAGCAAGGCCACTGTTCTTGAGTTAGGCCATCTTTATCAGCCTGTACCAGGTGGCTGTCTGGGCTGAGCTAAGTGACCTTGTGCTTGGAATATCCTGGGTGAGAGAGGGGAAGGCCACTATCTTCCTGGGGAAACATTCTGCTAGGAAATTTCTTCTTGCCCCTTTGAGAATAAGGGGTGAGGGTCCCACATTTAGTATGTTCAAAAGTCTGTAAGAGTTGGTTCTTTCCTTTGACTGTGTGAGTTTTGGGGATCAAACACAGGCTGTCAGGTCTATCTAGTGACAAATGGCTTACCTTCCTCAGCCATCTTTCCAGCCTTGTTTTGTTTTGTTTTGTTTCTTTTACATTTATTTCTCTCACTAATTTCAGTAGCTTCCATGTTTGGAATTGAATTTTGAAGCTAACAACTCTTATTGTAAGTGCAGAGCACCTATGCTTTTAGAAATCCTTCAGTTTTGTGTCTGTGAGTGTGTGTGTGTGTGTGTGTGTGTGTGTGTCTGTGTGTGTGAAGATACTTTACTTTTAATTCTGTGCTTGTGTGCATGCCTGCAGTAGTCAAAGGATGGTACTACATTTTCTGTAACTGGAGTTACAGAGGATTGCCAGCCACCTGATGTGAGTTCTGGGAACCCTGGTCCTCCGCAAGAGTAGCAAGTGCTCGCCGGGCGGTGGTGGCGCACGCCTTTAATCCCAGCACTTGGGAGGCAGAGGCAGGCGGATCTCTGCGAGTTCGAGGCCAGCCTGGTCTACAAGAGCTAGTTCCAGGACAGGCTCTAAAACTACAGTGAAACCCTGTCTCGAAAAAACCAAAAAAAAAAAAAAAGAGTAGCAAGTGCTCTTAACCACTGAGCCATCTATCTAACCCCAGAAACTGCGTTCTTAAAAAGAAAAAAATGTTGACTGGGCATGATGTTGCCACATGTTTATAGAACTTCGGATGCCAAGGAATAAGGATCCTGTCTTCAATAGTAAATTAAAAAAATAATTATTGACTCCATTAACTTTACTGAAATTGATATGTCTTGATTATAAGCATAGAAAATAAACTACTGTATATCACCTGTAAACTTGACACCAGCAAAAATCGCAGGCATTAACTATTATATAGCTGTGTTATAAAATCCTTTTATAATCAATGTGATGCTTCAAAATTAATGAAAATCCCCAATTCTAGACCTTGCTATTTAAGTTACTAATTAAAATAACCTATATTATTTTACTGTAAAATTTTAACACTTTACTATGTTTCAGTGTAATTGGTTTCCTATGTAATCATGGATATTTTGTTCATTTGGACACATTGCTATCCAGATTGGCACAGAAATCATTAACATCATTTGCTTAAACAGCCAGCCAAGACTCACCAACTGCTGAATTTTTCAAAACCTATTGATTTCTAGTGGTAATGACCACTTTAGTCATTACTCTTTGGATGATTAGAATAGTGGCTTGACTTTTATTGAGTCAGGGAGGGAATAACGTCCATGGAAAGTGTTCTTAGGAACACGAGTCCGTGGGAACAGACAAATCCATGCTCTATTACTTTTCCTACTGCCATTTTTGAAATTTTATTTGCCCACAATTAAAGAACAAAGGACAAAGCTGCCAAGATGAATATGTCATAGGCATGGTTTACCTATAAATATTCTAGGTTCTATGAAAAACAGCAAGCAGCCCTTTCAATTTTGATCTAATTTTATTTTCTGCTGAATTATCTTTGAGTTACATAGCCACCACTGCAGGCAAGTTTCCAGGGGTTCCTGTAGAAGCACTTCCATTTTGAATTTTTATTAACAACTTAGATTGTATATTATCTCTTATTTGTATTTTAGTGTAAAAGACTAAAATATCCCAACTCACAATGACTGTAAGGGACTAATATAGTAACCTAAAATATGCCGTTTTGGTGTAATGATTATTTTGAGCTCAATTTTGGGGGAGGGAAATCTAGTTTCAGACCTCTATAAGAGATCTATAAGCTAGTATGGATGACTGACTGTGCAGCCAATGCTTGCCTTGAACTCTCTACATTTCTTGGTCAGCCTCTCAACTGCTATGGATTACAGACCTGTGCCACCATGCATATCTCTTGAAATGATTAGTTTGAGAAGATACTATCACAACAGGAAAAACTCAGAAAACAGATTACCTTTGGTAGGAGAAATTATATCTACATAGTGTGGCTCCACTTGCTCTCTCTTTTTCTCTATCTCTCCATCCCTTTCTCTCTTTCATAAAAAGGACAAGCAAATGACTAGATATTTTTATCAATAATAAAGACATCAACAAATCTATATAACAAAACTTATTATTGTTTATATGTTTACCCTTGGCATCTCTTCATAATTGGCCTCAGAATTCTCTTTCTGTTTCAGAAAATAAGGGTATGTAAACTTGAAAAAAGGGCTTGTGATTTATTCATTTTACCTAAAATGTACCTTCTACATGTGAATTGAAGTTTCCAAAAAAAAGAGCCAAACTTATTTAAGATTCTACAAGCTTGATTATAGAACTTTCATGTTTGTCAAGCATCAAAATTTTGCAGGTCTAGAGCCAAAGTATCTTGGGTTCTTTAGCTTCTGTGCACAACCTAACGTCCATCCTTGTGACTATTATTATTAGGAAAATCCTTTAGGAATGCACTAATAGACCACTAGCTTCCACTAGCCCAAAGGGTATCAAGGACATAAGATAGCTTCTGAAGTCTATAGGTGAAATTTCTCAACATTGCTGTAATCTGTTACATGATGTTCCCATTTATGTAAAGAAAAATACTTTAATTTATCTTTTGTTCAATGACTGGTCAAACTTCATTAAACTGTTACAATTTTAGAATGTGGTTCTTTAGGGTCATGCAAATCTGTGTTTCTTGGCCAGGAGTGCTAATATGTGACTTTATAATATTATTCTTTTTTGAGGTGAGAGTTGAGCTTATGCATGGACACATGTATACATGAGATGTAGTAGTATTAAATATTTGCTTATCTTTTCCTGTTAATTTCTCTGCTTATTTAGTAATGTCTGAGGAGTATCTGTATCTAAGTGAATTTTGTTAAGACAATGTCTATCTCCTGGTTAGATTCTTCACCTTTAGTATAAATTCTACTTTATAATGCTACCCTTTTATTGTTGCTCTTTCCTGAACTTCATTCTTCCTACATATAAATTTTTATGTGAGTAATTCTTATTAATTTTCCTATATTCAATTAATAATAGCATCTTTATGAATCTTGTTTCATCAGTAAATATTGTGAGTTCCACTTATTCCAAGTATCAGCCTTTCTAAATCCAATTTATTTGTTGTCTTCTGTCCTCAATACTTTGATTCTTTCCAGCGCCTTTCATCTTTTCTGGTATTTTTTGTTTTTCTTGTCATTTTCTTGCTTGTTTCAAACTTGTATGTTTGCAAATGCTTGCCATTTGCCATGTCAGGACATTTTGATGGAATCCTGCCATACTGTTTACATGAAGGTCATTAAAACAAAACCCAGAGCTCAGGTTCATCAAATCATCTGGAGCTCATTTACCAGGAGTCTCTAAAAAGATTTAGATAGAATCAGCAGTTCCAAAACTGCCTCCGAGGAGAAGATGCATTCAATAGAATTACTCCTTTGCTTGAAGGAGGACAGCAGATGCAGTAATCCTAACTCATTTAAGATATCTTCTTCCTGGTACATTAAGTCAGAGATGGCAAATCCCCAGGCTTCTAATCTTTATTTGCTTGATTTCTAGCTCTCTTACACCTCTGTTCTCTCTCTTTTCCCCTCTGGCCCCAATCTCTAAGTAAACTAGAAAATGTTACAATTGGGTTTAAATTTATATATTAATGCATGGTTAGGTAAATTGGTCACAAGAAGAATTTCACTAAGAAAAACTTTCTAGTTTGGTTTATATTTTCTTATGTTCACATTCACTTACAACCACCTTTTCTGGCTTGTATAATAACCTGTGATTTGTCAGTGTAAATTCTAGAAGACTTTTTTGTTTGTCTCCTGTCCCCTCCTCCTTTTCCTGTTCCTCCTCCTCCTTCTTTGATACAAACTTTTAACATATACAGGATCTTGATATATAGCCCAGTTGGCCTTGAACTCACAATCATCCTACCTCCACCTCGTCACTGGAATCACAGGTGTGCAGCACCATAGTAGGTTCTTTCTCATATTTCTTTTCTGAAATTGAAGAAATTTATATTACATTTAGGTTAATATTTTATTTCCTTAATTATCTCCTTTGATCTCATCAAATTTCTGATTACTGTATTTATTTTCAAAAAGACCTGGTCAAATAATGACTCTCTTTCAGAAGACCTTCCACCACTATTACTAGTCTTTATATGTCTCCCTAAGTGATTCTTTAAAAAACAGTTTGTATAAATTTTATATCTCTTTACATAAAAATTAAATAATCACATATATATGTAACATGAGGGCTAATATAAGTTATAAGAGCTAATATGAAGCCTGAGCTAATGGACCAATCAGTTTATAACTTATGGAGACCCCTGTGTTATTTTCTTTGAAAATTTACCGGCTGTGGGAACTGGGCAGGACAGAAACCCTCAACAAGCAGGCCCTCATGTTACATATATACATATACACATCCGTGTATTATGTATAATAACCTCTGATTTGTCAGGCAAGTGTCCTCTGCAAATTTGTAGAAGATTATATACATGTATTGCAGTGCTAAGGATAGAAGACAAGGCCTCATATATATGCTAGGCGAGTGCTTTATCACTGAGCTACACCTCCATTCCTTGTAGATCAATTTTTTGACAAATTTTCTTCTGTTGAATATTATTTTTGTTTAGGGTCTTTATTTAAGTATAATTCACATATAACAAACTGTATATTCATACTTTAGTATAATTTGATATTTTTCGCAAATGTATATGTAGCTGGAACTACAACCACATTTAGGAAACTGATCACATTTGTTTGTTTGTTTGTTTGGTTTGGTTTTGGGTATTGGGCTTTTTTTGGCAGTGGTGATGGCTTGTTTGATTTTAAAGAGGGCATCATTTCATAACACTGACTGGCCCAAAACTCACTAGGTATCCCAGGCTGGCTTCAAACTTTTTGCAGTCCTTTAGCCCTTGTCCCCCAGGACTAGAATTATATGTATAAGTCACTATGTCTTGCCTGGGATCCTGGTATAAATTTTGTTTGTAGATTCCTTAAATGTTGTATTAGCTTTTAAAGAATATTAACCAGTAAAGCATGCTCTGTTCTTAGGCAGAAAAGAGGGAAGGTAGAGACAATTCTTTTTGCTGCTTCTTAATTTTCTTCAGTTCAAAGATACTTTGTGTCAAAGAAACTGACTTTGTTTGCTTTCTATTTCTGTGATAAACAGCAAGACCAAAAGCAACTTGGGGAAGAAAGCATTTATTTCAGCTTACAACTGTCAGGTCACACTCTGTCACTGAGGAAGTCAGGACAGGAACTCAAACAGGACTGGAATCTCAAGGTAGGAACTAAAGGTGGGGTCATGGAGGAATGTTGCTTACTGGTCTTGTTCTCATGGTTTGCTCAGCATTCTAAATTATAGCACACTGGACCACCAGCCCAGGGGTGACACTGCTCACAGTGAGCTAGGCATTGCCTTCCCATTTTAATGATCAGTGATTAACCTGATGTGGAAATCCCTTCTGTGTGTTGCTTGTATTGGTTAATGAATAAAGAAAATGATAGGGCAGAACTTAGGTAGGCAGAAAAGACAAAACTGAATTCTGGGAGGAAGAAAGCAGAGTCAGAGAGACGCTGTGGAGCCACTGGAGACAGATGCTGGGAATTTTACCCGGTAAACCACTGCCACATGGCGATGCACAGATTAATAGAAATGGGTTAAATTAATTTAAGCGTTATCCAATAAGAAACTAGAGCTAATGGGCCAAGCAGTGATTTAATTAATGCAGTTTCTGTGTGGTATTTCGGGGCTAAGCTAGCAAGGCAGCCGGATGAACAAGCAGGCACTCTTCCTATATTAACCAAGAAAATATACCATATATTTGAGCACAGGCAAATCTGATGAGGGCATTTTTAACTGAAGTTTCTCTTCCCAAATAACTCTAGCTTGTGTCATGTTTATAAGAAATCAACCACCACAAAGACATATTTTAAGATGAAATTCTGGTTTAATGTTTTAATAAACTATGTTACTGTTTGCCAAAATGGTAGTACTATGTTATTTCCTTCTAGCCATCTATGAGAGTTCTAGTTTCTCCATATGCTTATTCTACTCTACTGAATACTAAGAATGTTAGGTATAGTGGTTTATGCTTATAATCCCACTATTTGGGAGACATAGACAGGATGAGGAGTTTAAAGGCATTCTTAGACACAGAGCAACTTGGAGACCAGCCTAGGCTACATAAGACCTTACTTCCAAAAACTGTATGTTTAACTTGAAGTGTTGAAGAAGGATGCTAAAAAGAAATCCCACGCTACCTCAGAAATGAGTATAATAAAGGGCTATTTATTTAGGGATAGGTTCACAGACCACAGTCCTCTGCATGACAGGAAACAGGAACTGAATCACACCACCAGAAGAGAGGCCAGACCCGTGCTTTACACTGGCATATATAGTATAAGAGGCCATGCTCAAGTGGGTGGGTAACTTAAAGGCTACTGGTTGTAGGAATTTTTACATACAGCAAAGTGTCTTCAGAGATAAGGAATCCAGGAAAGGATCTTGAGAAGGGTGAGGGGAAGGGGCATTACTAGATGGAGGGGAAAATAGAACACATGTGATATTAAACAAGTTGGAGGAAAATACTGGAGGTTAGGAGTTTCAAATACTGGATGGGGGAAGAGGATGTGGGAATGGAGAGGATGAGGTGGGTTAACCAAAATTTAAAATATCTGAAAAAGCCTGTAGAAACACACTATGTTGTAAGACAATTTACAATAGAATTTTAAAATGGAATTTGAGCGCAGGTACCTTGTATAGATGAGCACTACTTTCAGGAACCATAGATTATTAAAAGAAAATCTCAGTGCCAGAAATAGGATTCCTTCCTGTGGTCAGGTATCCTCAGAGGCCCCCTAAACAACACAGATTATTGTCATTGCTCTTGGTTATTGTAACTACATAGTAAAACCCTGTTGCTGAAGACACCACATATTTCAGTTGCAGAATATAAGGAAATCAACTCCAAACAGATAGGGGAAACTTCTTTCCTACTGGTTAGCTTTCATAGTGATGAAAAGTACAGTATAAGCTGTTGGGGAAGAAAAGACATCAATGGTGTTATCAATCACTCACTGCTGCATGCTGTAATACTGATCTGTCAAACAGGATGTGCCCTCTATACAACAGTGGCATGGGGTACCCAACCCTTTTCTTATTGGCTCCTTGGTCAAAAGTCCTCAAAGAAATTTATTTTTGCAATGATCATTGGTTAATGCAGAGCGAAATTACTGGCCAAAGTGATGAGAATAAGTAACTTTGAGTACTGTTTTAGAATATTTAACTATGTAAAGATGTGTTACATTTGTTTATGCTGTGGAATATTACTTTAATTGTATGAAGATGTGTTACATTTGTTTCTGATGCATTTGTTTAATAATATATGGATGTGTTACATTTGTTTATGCTACATTTGTTTAATCATGAAAAGATTTGTTGCTGTTTCACCTTGTCTGCCCAAGGCATCTGATTGATCTAATAAGAAGCTGAACAATCAATAGCTAGGCAGGAGAAGATAGGTAGGGTTGGCAGGCAGAGAGAATAAGTAGGAGGAGAAATCAGGAACAAGAGGAAGAAGAAGAAAGAAGAAAATGGAGAGGAAGAGGGGTACCCACTCAGGCCCAGAAGCCAGGTAGCCACCAACCAGACATCGAGACAGCAGGAAAGTGATATATACAGAAAGAATTTAATGTTGAAAGTCCTGAGACAAAATGTAGATAAAGAGAAACACATTGAAATAAGATCTAAACCAAGGCTGAGCATTCAAAACTATGAAGTCTCTGTGTCGTGATTTGGGAACTAGCTGGTGACCCAAAAGGAAAAGCCTGTTACAGAGTGTTTGGTTCTAAACAGCACATCTATATCAACCACCACAACACAGGCTCAGGAAACATCACAAAAGGGGGTGGAAAGAATGTAAGAGCTAAAGGAGGAGGGCTGTGAAATTCTGTCTCCTGGACACGGCATGGCCACTGCAAACATGGACTCACAGCTGCTATTGTTATCTGCACAAGACTTGCACTAAAAGCAAAATTCCAGCATTGATGGGTAGGGCCTTGAGAAGACCCACCTCTAGCTGAGGAACTATTGAGAGCTGATGACTGCTCTTGGAGAAGAATCTATTTTTAGAGCATAATAATAAATATCTAACAAATGCTACTTGCTTTTGAAACCCAGGTTCATATTACCCTGTTATATTAAAAGCATATCCCACTGGGAAGAAATAAGACAATAAAACTAAGAGCTCCATCACTACTTTGTATTTGAATTTTATTGTTCAGTAAGGACTCCTCCCTTAAAGAATTTGGGTTTGATCATCAACAGCATAAAAAGAAAAGGGGGGAAAACCTTGTACAATTTGGATACAGTCATACACACCTATAATCCTCGCATTTGGGGAACTGAGGCAGGACAATGGCCATAAAACTGAGTTCATCCTCGGCTACATTTGAGTACTAGGATATCTGAGACATGATAAGACCTTGTAGTCTATTACAAAAACATGGTGGTAAGTATAGTGGTAAAATGGGTTCCGAGAAAGCAGCAGGCTCTGCGGTCTGTTCTCAGCACCAGAAAGAAATAACTCCTCTAGAAATGTATTAGAACATATCTAGGTTTTGAGGCTCTCAAAATGAATTGTACATTACAGCAGCTGCGTACACTGTAAAGCAATGGCCTTCACTTCTGGCATGGGCTGCTCAAACAACAAAGGGACCAGCCAGTTAATGACACACAGCTTGAGGTGCTAACCCTGGTGGACATTAATACAAAACATCCCCAGACTTTATTACTTATGACTTAATGGGTCAAATGTTATTGAAGTAAAATCCCTTTGGCAACTCAGTAAATAGTCTTCTGCATTTTCTACAGCAAAAAGAGCAATGATCTGTATAAAAGCCCTAAAATCCTTGGAAACTGCAGCACAGTAAGACAAGATTTTTACCTTCTACTCCAGTTGTCATTGAATCATACACATACTAATGAATAATAAGTAAACTAATATGGATATATTACATCTATTATATAGAGTATCTTGAAATAAGTAAAACTAATACAGACATATTTCCTTTTAAAAATATTTCATTTAGGTGTATGTATCATGGTACACATGTGGAAGTCAGAGGATAACCTTGTGGAGTTAGCTCTCTCTATCTACTATGTGGGTCCTTGGGTTAAAACCCAGCTCATTAGGCTTGGTGGCAGGCAAGTATTTTACCCAATGAGCCATCTTTCCTGCCTAGACAATATCTTTTCAGTATCTTAATGGGAGAAAAAATATTTTAAATACAAATGTAGGAATGCTTGTTTACAAGCTGGAGGTGAAATTTTCTCCTCAAGGACAGAGATTAACTACAGAATGTATGTATCTTTCACTTTAACACTAAATTATGAGCTTTTTCCAAATTTTATGAACTCATAATCACTTTTTAATGACTGTGTAACACTTCATCAAATGAATACATTGACTTTTAAAAAGGAAGCACATGTATATTCTCATATTTTTGCAATTTGAATTAATGGCATGATTAAAATACATATTGAATAAAGTTGTTCATATATTTTGAAATGCTTCTAAAAATTAAATTGCTTTAACTGTTTGGTCAGAAATATCTCCCCAGATCCCTGACACCCTTTTATACAAAAAGTCTAGATTGTTTGCCAGTGGGCTTCACCCCAGCTCCTGGCATAAGCCCCCTCACCTGAGAGTTGCCTCAGTCCAAACTCCACCTCCAAGAAAGCCCACCAAACAATGACCCGGTCACCGGTAGGGTCAAGAAAGCCTGCCAAATGGTAAACTCTCCCTAGGGAAGGTCAAGACTACTCCCACAGGCTATTTAACCTCTCCCCTCCAGAATGAACACGTGGTCTCCGGGTTTTGCATGGTCTCCCCTTCTCTCTCTTCCCCTCTCCATGTTTTCCTGGGGCCACCAGGTGTAAGGCCATCTATTAAACACGGGTGTCTTTTAATTCAGTCTTATTAGGATGCTTTGCGTTGGTGGCGAGTTTTGTTTAAGAAAATACTTAACATTAACAAAGAACATTATTCTTAAAGCTAGGCATGGTGGCACTCAACTTTAATCCCAGCACTCAGGAGGCAGAGGCAGACAGGATCTCAGAGTTTGAGGCCTGTCTGCTCTGTAGAACTAATTCTAGGACAGTCAGGGCTCTGCAGAGAGACTTTGTCTCAAAAATAAAGCAACAACAAAAGCTTTTTTTTTTTTTTTTTTAAATCCCAGCGCTCAGGAGGCAAAGGCAGATCTCTGAGTTTCAGGCCAGCCTGGGCTACAGAGTGAGTTCCAGGTAGCCAGCGCTACTCACAGAAAACCTGTCTTGGCAAGCCCAAAACAACCAAACAAAAAAGGAATATTCTTCATTTAGTTTTAATGTAAAATGTTAAAATGCTTCTCAAAGAGACTCTGTCAGCTTTTACCTCACTTGCAGAAAACGCTTGTTTCCCTAACCTCCCACCAAGTTTAGGCATTTTAAAACTTTTTAGTGTGTGCTAATTTAATGGGGAAATATGTCTTTTTAAATTATATTTTTATTACCCGAGATTGTACTTATTTTTTGCTGGATCTGTATCATTAAACATTTGTATAGTTCAATTATTCATGTTGTTATTTATTGATGTATATGAGCTTCTTAAATATCAAAAATATAAACCATTGGCTTATCTATGCAAAATGTATCACAAATGAAAGCTCAGCATTTCTGCCTTTATCTCCAGTTTTAAAATACCTGTATTTTAAACTGAAATATGTAGTTAAGCCTTTTTTCTAAAGTTTCATATTGACTTCTTCCAAAATTTCACATTTGATTATTTTATTTATTTTTACTTTTAAAAATGCATTTATTTCACCAGAGCCTTGGCCCTGATTGCACCTGTAGAGGTTAATGTCTGGGTTACCAGTTGAAGGGCCATTCTTTCTAGACCCTAGTTCCCAGAGGCACATCCTGTGCTAAACCCCCACCCAGTGAAGCCCCAGAGACCTGGGAGCAGCCTCCCCAAATCCACAACCATCCCCCACTACATCTGTGACCATTTGAGCCTTGGACCTGACTGCCTATGGAAAGGTGACTGTGTTCCCTGTTAGAAGACCCTGCTCTGTAGGCCCTAGGCCTAGGCATATTCCACACCCTATCCCCCACTACCAGGCTCCCCACACCTGAAACCATCCCCACTGCATCTCTGACCACTAGAGCCTTAGCCCTGACTGCTCCTTGTGTGTCTGGGTTCCCCATTAGAGGACCATGCTCTCTTGACCCTAGCCCACTGAGGTACATCCCTTGCACCACCCCACCCAGCTGTTTGGATGAAAGCCTCACCCCAGCCACTGGCTTCCAAATATCCAAAGAGTCTGAAATGATCGGGTGGAAGTTCCAACCCAAGTCCCCTCCCCTGAGAGTTGCCTAAGTCCAGACTCTACCCCTGAGAAAGCCCATCAAATAATGACCCCTCCCCAGAGATGCTCAAGACCACACCGACAGAGTATTTAAACTGACCCCCAGAGAACAAACTTGTGGTTTTTCTGTTTTCCTTTCCTGTTTTCTTTGGGGAGCTGGATAGCTATCCAGGAGGATCTGTATCCATTAAACCTGGGTTTTTTCTAATTTCGTTTGATTTGATCTGATTTGGATTACTGCATTGGCAGAGAGGCTTATTTCGAGTGCAGAAACTTCTCATGATGTTTGGGTGAAGGCCTCACCCAAACAGCAGCAAAGCCCCAGAGATCTGGGAGCTGCTTCCCCACACTTGCAATAGTACCCCACCACATCTATGACCACTGGAGCCTTGGCCTCGACTGCATCTAGAGAGGAGCCCCAGAGCCACAACGGTGACTACCAGAGGCATGGCCCCACCTGCACCAGGAGGAAGAGTGACCACCTAAGCCGCAGGCCCCACCTGCACCAATTGCAGGGAGATCCACTGAAACACAGGTCCCACAGGCACCCTTTGGAGGAAGAGATGGATAGGTGCCAATGCAAGAATGCATCCAAAAACCTAAAAAGCAATATGGCAATACTAGAACCTAGTGGTCCTACAACAGAAAGACCTGAACATCCTAACCCAGAAGAAGCAGAAAAAAATGACCTTAAGAAGGTAATAAAGACACTTAAAGAGGAAACGAAAAACTCTTGAAATTTGCAGGCATATTGATGTGACTAGAAAAATCCACCCTGAGTGAGGTGACTCAGACCCAGAAAGACAAACATGGTATGTATTCACTCATAAGTGGATATTAGATGTAAAGCAAAGGATAACTAGACTATAGTCCACAACCCCAGAGAAGCTAGGTAACAAGGAGAACCCTAAGAGAGATATGCCTGGACCCCCCCTGGGGAGGGGAAATAGACAAGCTTTCCTGAGAAAACTGGGCTAGTTAGAAACATGGCACTAGGGAAATTTCTAAGAATCCACAAGGATGACTCAACTAAGACTGTAAGCAATAGTGGAGAGAATGCCTAAACTAGCCTTGCCCTGTAATCAGGTTGATGACTATCCGAAATGCCATCATAGAACCTTCATTCAGTACCTGATGAAAGCAATGCAGAGTTCCACAGCTAACCAACTGGCCAAGCTTGTGAGACCAGTCAAAGAGAGGGAGGAACAATAATGTGAGCAAATCGATCAAGACCATGATGGGGATACCCACAGCTGACCTGAGCTAGTGGGAGCTCACTGACTCTGGACTGATAGCAAGGGTTCTGCATATGCCCAAACTAGGGCATCTGAATGTGGGTGACATTTTTGTAGCTTGGGCAGTCTGTTGGGGCCACTGGCAGTGGAACCAGAATTTATCCGGGTGCTTGAACTGGCTTCTTGGAACGCATTCTTTTTGGAGGGATACCTTGCTCTGCCTAGATATAGGAGGGAGGGCCTCGATGTAGAGGGTCCTGTCTCAAAGTGATGTGTCAGACTTTGTTGACTTCCCATGGGAAGCCTTACCTTCTCTGAGGAGTGAATGGGGGAAAGGTGGGGTATTGGGAGAAGGGGAAGAAGTGGGAACTGGGATAGGTATGTAAAATGAGAAAAAATATTTTAAAAATAATTTTATATTTTGTATGTGTATGTATATGGGTCAGTTTATACATGCCATAGTGCCAATGGGGAGGTCAGACAAGAACCTGGGGGAAGTCAGTTGTCTCCTTCCACTTTGTTGGTCCCAGAGGGATTGAACTCAGCACATCATTTCATTTTTAGTTAATACAAGATCACACTGTTTAGTCAGGCATGCCTCAAACTCCTAAACCTCCTGAGAGCTGGGTGCTAAAGTGTTCACCACCATGTCCTGCTCAGTTTATCCATCTTAAAATATTTTTCTAAGGGAAATATTGGTCACTGCATTTGTGTTTTAGCTGTTTGTGCACATAGCGTCTCTGCGTCCTGAACTTCCAAACCATTCAATGTTTCAAAAGAGATTGTTTGAGCTCAAGCTTCCTGTTCCCCAGAGGTTAAGTATGAGACAGAGTTTGGTATCCTGGACATGTATCAGAGATCATCTTTGTGATCTGCATCAGACGAAGTGAACCTTGGAAGTGCACATGTCCCAAAAGGAGAACCAGGTAGAGGTTGTGCTACATGGAGGACTCACCTGGGCTTGTGGGAGGTCTGAAGCTAAAATGTCCTTCATCATGATCTCTTCTCAAGATACAGGAACCAAACTTTTCCTATCAGCCTTGGCCATCATCAGAAGAGATCAACACTTGGACAAGAAGCACGACCTTAAGGTAGGTTGGCACTTTTTGGCATAAAGACTGAACTTGGGGTGCAGTAGAGTTCCATCTGGACTGGTGAGTGAGTGTGACCCTGGGGCAACCTGCCCTGGAAGAGAGCACAGACCCCCTCCCCCAGCTCCCTCTGCAGGCTTGTCTTTGTTTCTCACATCCCTGCCTCTCCCAAGCCTTCCCTAGTGTTTTCAGGTGTCCTGCTAACATACTAAGGCCATCCACCCAAAAGGGTCAGACTCTGGCCTTCAGGCAGGTCTGAGGATTCCTGCAGGGGAGTGCGGGCTTCTTTAGATTGTGCCGCAAGGAATAGCTCCTGCTCTGGCACTGAGGAGATCCAAACAGATTCAGTCACAGCAAAGATTGTTCTAAGACACCAAGTCCCTCCTGGCTCCATTTGAAGGAAGAGATGGGCAGACGCCAATGCAAGAAGTCCTCCAACAACATGAAAGGCAACATGACATCACCAGAATCCAGACATCCCGAAACAACAAGAATTGAACACCCTACTCCAGAAGATACAGAAAAAACTGACATTAAACAGTACTTTATGAAAATAATAGAGGACCTTAAATAGGAGGTAAAAAACTGCCATAGAGAAATGGAGACGACAAACAAAAAAGTAAACGAAATAAATAAATCTCTCAAAGATACCCAAGAAAAACAAGAAAAACAAGAAAAAGCAATCAAACAGGTAAGGGAAACAGTACAAGACCTGATAAATGAAATGGAGGTAATAAAGAAAACACAATCTGAGGGAAAACTAGAAATGGAAACTCTGAGTAAATGAACAGAAACTTCAGAGACAAGTATTTCCAACCAAATACAAGAGGTGGAAGAAAGAATCTCGGACTCTGAAGATACTATAGAGGAAATAAATTCACAGATTAAAGAACAAAACAAATCTAACAAATTTTTAACACAAAACATCCAGAAAATCTGGGACACCATGTAAAGACCAAACCTAAGAATAATTGAGGTAGAAGAAGGAGAAGAATTACAACTCAAAGGCCCAGAAAACATATTCAACAAAATTATAGAAGAAAACTTCCCCAACCTAAAGAAGGATGTTCCTATGAAGGTACAAGAAGCCTACAGAACACCAAATAGACTAGATCAAAATAAAGCATCCCCACACCATATAATAATCAAAACACAAAACATACAGAATAAAGAACAGATATTAAGAGCTGCAAAGGAAAAAGGTCAAGTAACATATAAAGGGAAACTTATCAGAATTACACCTGATTTCTCAATGGAAACCATGAAAGCCAGAAGAGCTTGGATAGATGTGCTACAGACACTAAGGGAACATGGATGCAAGCCTAGACTACTATACCCAGCAAAGCTTGCATTCACCATCGATGGAGAAAACAAGATATTCCAGGACAAAAACAGATTTAAACAATACGTAGCCACAAATCCAGCCTTGAAGAAAGTAATAGAAGGAAAATCACAAACCAAAGAGTCCAACAATGCCCACAATAACTCAGGCATCTAGCAACCCTTCACCAGCACAACTAGAAGAAGGGAAACATACAAACTCTACTACAAAAAAAAATGACCGGAGTTAACAACCAGTGGTCATTAATATCACTTAATATCAATGGACTCAATTCACCTATAACAAGTCACAGGCTAAGAGACTGGATACAAAAACAGGATCCAACATTCTGCTGTTTACAAGAAACACACCTCAACCACAAAGACAGACAACTACTCAGAGAAAAGGGTTGGGAAAAGGTTTATCAAACAAATGGACCTAAGAAACAAGCCGGTGTGGCCACACTAATTTCTAACAAAGTTGACTTCAAACTAAAATCAATCAGAAGAGATGGAAAGGGACACTTTATACTCATAACAGGAAAAATCCTTCAGAATGAAGTCTCAATCCTGAATATCTATGCCCCAAATATAAAAGCACTCACTTATGTAAAAGAAACACTTCTAGAACTCAAAGCAGCCATCAAACCACACACACTAATAGTTGGAGACTTCAACACTCCTCTCTCAACAATGGACAGGTCAATCAGACAGAAACCTAACAGAGAATTGAAAGACTTAATGGAGGTAATGAACCAAATGGACTTAACAGACATCTATAGAACATTCCACCCAAATAGGAAAGAATATACCTTCTTCTCTGCGGCTCATGGAACCTTTTCGAAAATTGACCATATACTTGGTAACAAAGCAAACTTCCACAGTTACAAAAAAAATATTAGTAACCACCTGTGTCTTATCGGATAACCATGGATTAAAATCAGAAATCAACAACAATGCTACCCCCAGAAAGCCCACAAACTCATGGAAACTGAACAGTCAACTACTGAACCACACCTGGGTCAAGGAAGAAATAAAGAAAGAAATTAAAGTTTTTCTTGAATTTAATGAAAACAAAGACACAACATATTCAAACCTATGGGACACAATGAAAGCAGTGCTAAGAGGAAAGTTCATAGCACTAAGTGCCCACTTAAAGAAAATGGAGAAAGCACTCATTGGTGACTTAAGAGCACACCTGAAAGCTCTGGGAAAAAAGAAGCAGACACACCTAGGAGGAGTAGAAGACTGGAAATAATCAAACTGAGAGCAGAAATCAACAAAATAGAAACACAGAAAACAATCCAAAGAATCAATGAAACAAAAAGCTGGTTCTTGGAGAAAATCAACAAGATTGACAAACCCTTAGCCAAACTAATCAAACGGCAGAGGGAGAACACGCAAATTAATAAGATCAGAAATGAAAAGGGGGACATAACCACAGACACAGAGGAAAATCAGAGAATCATTAGATCTTACTAAAAAAGCCTGTATGCGACAAAATTGGAAAATGTAAAAGAAATGGACACTTTTTTAGATAAGTACCATATACCAAAGTTAAAGCAGGACCAGGTGAACAATCTATATAGTCCTGTTAGTCGCGAAGAATTAGAAACTGTTATCAGAAACCTCCCTATCAAAAAGAGCCCAAAACCAGATGGTTTCAATGCAGAATTCTACCAGAACTTCCAACAAGACCTAATACCTATACTCCTTAAGGTATTTCATAACATAGGAACACAAGAGTCACTGCCAAATTCCTTTTATGAAGCTACAATTACCCTGATACCTAAACCACACAAAGACTCAACCAAGAAAGAGAATTACAGGCCAATCTCACCCATGAACATTGACGCAAAAATTATCAATAAAGTACTGGCAAACTGAATCCAAGAACACACTAGAAAACTTATCCACTATGATCAATAGGCTTCATCCCAGAGATGCAGGGCTGGTTCAACATACGAAAATCTATCAATGTAATCCATCATATAAATAAACTGAAGGAACAAAACCATATGGTCATCTCATTAGATGCAGAAAAAGCATTTGACAAAATACAGCACCCCTTTATGATAAAGGTCTTGGAAAGATTAGGGATACAAGGCTCATTCCTAAATATAATAAAGGCTATTTACAGCAAGCCGACAGCTAACATCAAATTAAATGGAGAGAAACTCAAGGCCATCCCACTAAATTCAGGAACGCGACAAGGCTGTCCACTCTCTCCTTATCTCTTCAATATAGTGCTTGAAGTTCTAGCAATAGCAATAAGACAACAGAAGGGAATCAAGGGGATTTGATTTGGAAAGGAAGAAGTTAAACTTTCATTATTTGCAGATGATATGATAGTGTAGATAAGCGACCCCAAAAACTCCACCAAAGAACTCCTACAGCTGATAAACTGCTTCAGTAATGTGGCAGGATACAAGATCAACTCCAAAATTCAGTCGCCCTCCTATACACAAAGGATAAGGAAGCAGAGAGGGAAATCAGAGAAGTATCACCTTTCACAATAGCTACAAATAGCATAAGATATCTGGGAGTAACTCTAACCAAGGAAGTGAACGATTTATTTGACAAGAACTTTAAGTCTTTGAAGAAAGAAATTGAAGAGGATACCAGAAAATGGAAGGATCTCCCTTGCTCTTGGATTGGGAGGATCAACATAGTAAAAATGGCAATTCTACCAAAAGCAATCTATAGATTCAATGCAATACCCATCAAGGTCCCATCAAAATTCTTCACAAATGTTGAGAGGAAAATAATCAACTTTATATGGAAGAACAAGAAACCCAGGATAGCCAAAACAATCTCATACAATAAAGGTACATCTGGAGGCATTACCATCCCTGACTTCAATCTCTATTACAGAGCTACAGTATTTAAAACAGCTTGGTATTGGCATAAAATTAGAGAAGTCGACCAATGGAATCATATAGAAGACCCGGATCTTAAACCACAAACCTATGAACACCTGATTTTTGATAAAGGAGCCAAGAGTACACAATGGAAGAAAAAGGGCATCTTCAGCAAATGGTGCTGGCATAACTGGATGTCAACCTGTAAAAGAATGAAAGTGGATCCATATCTATCACCATGCACAAAACTCAAGGTCAAATGGATTAAAGACCTCAATATTAATTGGAACACACTGAGCTTGGTAGAGGAGAAAGTGGGAAGTACTCTACAACAAATGGGCACAGGAGACAGTTTCCTACGTATAACCCCAGCTGCACAGACATTAAGGGCAACATTGAATAAATGGGACCTCCTGAAGTTGAGCAGCTTCTGTAAAGCAAAGGACAGTGTCACTAAGACAAAAAGGCAGCCTACTGACTGGGAAAAGATCTTCACCAATCCTGCAACTGACAAAGGTCTGATCTCTAAAATATATAAGGAACTCAAGAGACTGGACGGTAAAATGCCAATTAACCCAATTAAAAAATGGGGCGCTGAACTGAACAGAGAATTCTCAACAGAAGAATTTCAAATGGCCAAAAGACACTTAAGGTCATACTCAACCTCCTTAGCAATCAGGGAAATGCAAATCAAAACAACTTAGAGATACCATCTTACACCTGTCAGATTGGCTAAAATCCAAAACACCAATGATAGCCTTTGCTGGAGAGGTTGTGGGCTAAGGGGTACACTCATCTATTGCTGGTGGGAATGCAAACTTGTGCAACCACTTTGGAAAGCAGTGTGGCGGTTTCTCAGGAAATTCGGGATCAACCTACCCCAGGACCCAGCAATTCCACTCTTGGGAATCTACCCAAGAGATGCCCAATCATACTACAAAAGCATTTGCTCAACTATGTTCATAGCAGCATTGTTTGTAATAGCCAGATCCTGGAAACAACCTAGATGCCCTTCAGTGGAAGAATGGATGAAGAAAGTGTGGAATATATACATGTTAGAATACTACTCAGTGGTAAAAAAACAATGACATCTTGAATTTTGCATGCAAATAGATGGAAATAGAAAACACTATTCTGAGTGAGGTAACCCAGACCCAAAAAGATGAACATGGGATGTACTCACTCATAATCGGTTTCTAGCCATAATTAAAGGACATCGAGCCTATAATTCGGGATCCTTGAGAAGATAATAAGAAGGTGAACCCAAAGAAAAATATGTAGTTATCCTCCTGGATATTGGAAGTAGACATGATCACTGGGCAAAAATTGGGAACTTGAGGGTGGGGCGAGACGGGGCCCAGGGAAAATGGGGAGAGAAAAGCCTGAAGGGAAGAATGGGGGGAGCTTGGAGGAATGGGATGCTTGGGATACAGGAAGGGTGGATATGGGAGCAGGGAAGTATATATCTTAATTTAGGGAGCCATCTGAGGGTTGTCAAGAGACTTGACTCTAGAGGGGTTCCCGGGTTTCCAGGGAGACACCCCCAGCTAGTTCCTTGGGCAGCTGAGGAGAGGGAGCCTTAAAAGGCCAGTTCCTATAGCCATACTGATGAATTTCTTGCATATCACCATAGAACCTCCACCTGGCGATGGATGAAGAAAATGACAGAGCCCCACATTGGAGCACCGGACTGAGCTCCCAAGGTCCTGATGAGGAGCAGAAGGAGAGAGAATATGAGAAAGATTGTCAGGACCGTGATGGGTGCGTTCACCCATGGAGACGGTGGGACAGAACTAATGGGATGTCAGGGACCATTTTCCTAAGGATAGATTTGTCAGGGACCATTGTCCTTACAGGGATTGCAGAGGTCACTGCCCTAAGGATGTTTACGGAGATCCCACCCCTCATCCCAAACTATCTTGAGAGCTATCCATTAACGGAACCCACCCCTTACTCCAGTGCTAATGGATCACATCTGTTAAGGGAACCCACCCCTTACTCCAATTTTAATTAATCACATGCTTCGGCTTACACCAGGTGCTGGCTGATGACCTTCAGTTACCCCGGCAGAGTTCCTGCCTACCCCTACCTCCACCCCATTCAAGGGTATATAAGCTGTAACTTTCACCCCAATAAACGGAGACCTTGACAATAGAATCTTGCTTGGTCTCCTTCCTCTTTTACAGCTCATGTCTTGCAGGTTAGCGCCCCTTCAGAGGACCCTGAATAGCTGACCCTGCCAAGCTGGGGTTACAATGGGAGATCACCAACTCCAGTTGGAATGGGACTGATGGAACATGAGACCAAACCGGACTCTCTGAATGTGGCTGATGGTGGAGGCTGACTGAGAAGCCAAGGACAAAGGTGCTGGGCTTTGATTCTTCTTCATGGACGGGCTCTGTGGGAGCCTTCTCAGCTTGGTTGATCACCTTCCTGGACCTGGGGGGAGTTGGGAGGACCTTGGTCTTAACATGGAGTAGAGAACCCCGATGGCTCCTTGGCCTGGAGCAGAAGAAAGGGGAGTATGGGTGGAGGGGAGGGGAGGGAAGGGGAAGGAGAAGGGGAGGAGATGGAAATTTTTAAATATAAAAATATAAACCATAAAAAAGACTGAACTTGGTCTTTTAGGCACCAACTCTATTAGCAGCTGGGGTAATGGGTGTTTCAATCTTAAAAATGGAGACTTGAAAAAAATGGATCACTGTCACAGCATTGAAAATCAATGGCAGAACTTGTAGTTTTTTGGGGGGCAGTGATTTCTCTGTCATATAGTGTCTGGCCTTTGTATGGGCCAGGGTGGAAAGTATGCTTTTGTTTCCAGGTTTATTAGCACTTTTTAAAATCAAAGTCAGTTCTTCTTTGGATGAAGAATTGTTCCATCTGAGTTTCATGGGCTTTGTGGGTCTGTGATATTTTCATTTTTAATATATATAGGTTCATCCTATTAGTTCTGTTCCTTTGGAGAACTCTGAGAAATACAAGCAGCAAATGCTCTTAACATACCACTAAGCCATTTCACCAGCCTCTCACCTTTCTTTTTAGTTAAGAGATTATTATTATTATTATTATTATTATTATTATTACTGTATATATGTGTGACTTGCCCACACATATGCCAATAATCTATTAATCGAAACTGAATACACCTAGATAGTGAACAGCTACATAAAGCAACATTGCCAGCTCCCTGAAAACCCGATTCATAATCCTTTCTCCCATAAAACTATCATTTCATTATCTAATAGCACAGATTTGTTTTGTTGCAAACTTTGTCTCTTTGTAATTATTTTTATTTAATAAGAATTAACATCCATTCTTGCTCACTATTATGGATGTGATTGATTCATGTGTTTAAGAATATTTACAAAGATTTAAAAGCACTTATATTTGTGTGTGTCTCTGTGTGTGTGTATGTGTGTGTGTCTGAGTGCATGCTATGTTTATGCAGGTGCTAATAGAGGCCAGAAGAAGGCATCAGATCTCCCTGGAGCTGGAGTTACAGGTGACTGTGAGCCGCTCAACATGGGTACTGAGCTCCTGTCTTATAGAAGAGCAGCAAGTATTCTTAGCTATTGAGTCATCTTTCCAGTTCACCATCTTTCATTTCCATGGGTCTCTAGAAATAGTCATGAAATATGAATTCTAAAGTGGAAAATAGGTAATGGTGTGTTTTGGATTCGAAATGTCCCCTGGAAACTGAGTATGGTGGCTCATGCCTTTAATCCCAGCACTTGGAAGGTAGAGGCAGAAGAATATTTGTGAGTTGCAGGCCCATATCTACAGATAGCCAGGGCTACATAGAAAGACCCTGTCTCAAGAGAAAAGAAAAAGAAAAAAGAAAAAAAGAAAGAAATATCCCCCTGAAAAGCTCTTATGTTGGGGATCTGGTTCCCAATGTAGCAGTGTTGAGACATAGGGCCTTTAAAAGTGATCAGACCATAAAAGTTCTGGTGTCACAAGTGAATATATCCATAGTTTATTGGGCTACTGAATGGTGTGTGTAAATGGGAAAAAGTGGATCCAGTGGAAGAAGTAAGTCACTAGGTAATGTTCTTGAATGGTATAGTCTCCTTCATTCCTTTCCTTCTCTTATTTGATTCCTGGTCACATGAGGGAGAACTGCTTTGTTCTACCACATGGTCCTCACCAAAACATTCTGTATTAGTGTAGTCCTGGAACTATTGCAGCACAATGATCATGAACTGAAACCTCTGAAATAAGAAACCAAGACTTTTTTCTTTTAAGCTGCTTTTCACAGGGATTTTGTAGCAGCAATGTAAAGTTGACTAGCAAAGTCAGTTTATTACAGATTTTCCCCTATATTATGATGGGAGATTATTATAGCATTACCATAAAGAACGAATTGAAACAAGAAGAACTTCTACTGAAGTAACATTTGTTGATCAAGGGCTTGGCATAGTTGAAAAAGAAGTATTTTTTAATTTTTAAAATTTAATTTACTTAATGTTGGAGGGGAGCACATGTGCCAAGGTTCACCTTTGCAAGTCAAAGGACAATTTGCAGAAGTCTGTTCTCTCATACCACCATGTGGAGCTTGAAGATCAGATTCCAGGTTGTTACACTTGATGGCAATTGCCTTAACTCACAGAGCAATATTTTGGGCTCTTAAAATGAAGTATTTTTCGTAAGAAAGTGTAATTAAGATGAATTTTGAAAGGATATGAAGGCAATCAATATATTATGCCAGAAAATGTTTCTTTGACACAAAGCAACACAGATTTTCCCATTGCTTTATTTTGCTTTGTGTTTCTGTGATGAAATATTCTGATCCAAAGAAACAATGTTGGGTAAGGGTTAATTAGTAATATATCCTAGTCACAATCCATCATTGAGGGAATTCAAGGCAGGAACTGGAGCAGGGCAGGATCTTGGAGGAAAGAATTGAAGTGGAGGCAATAGAGGAATGCTGCTTACTGGCTTGCCTAATGGCTTGCTCAGACTGCTTTCTTATACAACTAAGGACTACCTAGGACTACCACTCCTCCCAGAGGTATTAGATCTCCCACATCAATCATTCATCAAAAAACCCCACAGACTTGCTACATGTCAGTATGACAAAGGAAATTCCTCAATTGAGATCCCTCTTCACAGATGTGCCTAAGTTTGAATCAAATTGAAGAAAAAAATCTAACCAGAACACTCATTCTTATGTAGAATTTGTATGTTTTATGTATCAGTTAAAAATAAATTAAAGGACAATATATAGTGCAGTGGTGGAGCACTTGCCTATATGTGCAAGGTCCTGGGGGAACTCTCAAGGAAGGAAGGAAGGAAGGAAGGAAGGAAGGAAGGAAGGAAGGAAGGAAGGAAGGAAGGGAAAGGAAAGGACTAAACAAGTAAGTTGACAAACAATAAATGAAGCAGCAGAGGCCAGTAAGATGGCTCCATAGGTGAAAGTGCTTCCTGCCAGTTCTGAGGAGCTAAGTTTAATTCCTAGAAACCAACATGGTGGGGAAAATGAACCAATATTCTCTGATGATTAGGTGCAGAAGTGTTTTGTAGATGTGTCCATTGGGACTGGGCTACACTACCCTGCATTTTGATTCCTTGTGGTTTTCTGTGATGGTCTCCATCTATTACAAAGAGAAAATACCTTGATAAGGGGTGAGGACTATACTTCCCAGTGAGTATAAGGACAAATATTTGGAATGTAGAAAGAGATTATGCAGCTTTAGTAAAGTAGCAATCTTTTGGATTTTTGAAACAGGATCTCATCTAGCCTGAGCTGACTTTTAACTCACTATGTAGCTCAGTATGGCCTTGATCCACCTGCATCCACCTCCAGAGATGCTTCAATTACAAGTGTGGGTCACCAAACTTGCCTCTCTTCTGTCATTTCTCTACAAAGGTCTTATTTTCTGAAGACGCTTTGTAATTAGAATTCAAGTATTTCTTTCTCTTATCTGTCTCACAGTGGGATGTTGTAGGAGGCTGCTAGTTTGTTTCTAGCTGCTCAGCACCGAAATAACCACAGAGAAACTGTATTAATTAAATCACTGCTTTGCCTATTAGCTCTAGATTCTTATTGGCTAGCTCTTACATTTTAATTTAACCCATTTCTATTATTTTATATTTTACCATAAGGTTTGTGGCCTACTGGCAAGTTTCCACCTGGCAGCTTGTGTCTTTTCCCTCTGGTGGCTCTGTGGCATCTCACTGACTCTGCCTTCTTTCTCCCAGCATTCAGTTTTCCCCACCTAGCACTGTTCTGTCCTTCTATAGGCCCGAAGCAGTTTCTTAATTTATTAACCAATATAAACAACACATAGACAGAAGGACTTCCCATGCCATTTCCCCTTTTCTTTTTAAATAAAAAGGAAAGTTTTAACTTTAACATACTAAAATTACATATAACAAAACAGTTATCAAGCAAGAATTGCAGTTACAATATTTATATCTGCTTTATCTTTTATCATAACTAAGGAAAACTATAATTCTACCTATCTATTCTTCAACCCTATCAAAGACTCCAGAAGGATATAGTACCTAAGTAAACAGGAAGTGCATTGTAAACAACTTCCAAAACTCCAGAAATCATAGCTACAGCTCGCTGCCTGGATAGTCACCCAAAGTTCTTCTTTATCATTGGGGCACCAAATCTTCAGGCCACAGGCCCATAGTATCCAGCAGACTTTTCCATGAAAAAGGAAATTTCAATGACAGTTCCACCTATATTGGCAGTTTGTCAGTCAATTTCCTCTGTGTCCTGCAGAATGTCTAGCAGACTCTTTCATGAAGCAGAAATCCCAAAGGACCATCTCACATTGAGGCCAAATTCATCATTCATCTCTCCATGGGTCCTGCATGTCCAGCTCACACAGCATAACATCAAGCAGTCTAGGTAAGAGCAGTTTCTTACCCAAATGTCTAGCAAACTCCATATGGAGCCTCTTCAATGCCCATCTTCCTCTCAAAGTAATTGGAGTTTCCAGGAGCAGATGTGTCTTGTCATGAAAAGTCCTAAGTTATTAAAACATCTTAAATGCAATGTTCTGTAGCTCTTTGAAGTGATTGAAGAATACCTATCTAACTGAAACATATCTCTGTACATCTAGAAAACCTAACATGTCTATAAACTTGATTATTATAGATGACTCTCTATTAACCTGTATTTCTTAATTGTACATTACATTTTTAAAATGATTTGCACAAACACAATACCTCAATCAAGGGCAGAAATATGCATATAACAAAACTGACCTTTAAAGTTGTATCAATAAAGTGAGATCCATACCAATGCAATTATCTATAGCATAATTCCCCTTTAAATGTAAACAAAAATTTATAAGCAATAGTTGGGAATATGGGTGTGGTTCTCTCCAAACTGCTTCCTGCATTTTGTTGGGCAAAATATTTTGGTGGGTTTTCATGATGACCTTTCAGGGGGTATTGGTCCATCATACCACATTAGTCAGGAAGGATTCCACAAGTTCCCATCTTCTGTAGAAACAAAAGAAGAACCTCTTTTCCAAAGCAACAAATCCTTAGACCCAAATTTTGAAGTCAAGTTGTCTTTAAAACATATATGTTGGTTTAGTTTAGCAGCCCATACAATGCAATGTTTCTTTATACTTAGCTCTTTCACAGTCAAAAAATTCAATGAAAACACAATAATATACATAATCTAGACTCTATGTATATTCCATCTTTATGTGGCTTATTTTTCTTTACTCCTTTTAATCTATGAGTTTCTTTACTCTGTCTCTTTAAAGACTTTTTTTTATAAATGATTTACTTCTTTTTATAACTCGCTACACTCTTTGTCTTCTCTTTCCCAAGCCTACATACATTTATCCAACACTGTGACCCATGTAGAGGTCTTTTTTATCTGAATCTGTCTTTATTGTGTATCTGTAATCCTTTTCTGTCTAGAATATCTTCTTAAAATGCTAAGCAGTGTTCATTACTAGAATTAAGGTTTCTTTGTACTTTGCCTCTGCCCAGTCCAACATGTTGGAGGTCTGTACAGCACAAGCCATTCTCACAGCCCCATTTTCAGGCACACAGAGGATCTATGTTGTCATTAAGCAAGTTGTAGCACTCTGCTCACAAACCCCATTTAAATGCTTGGCCTCCTGAAAGAGCAAAAGTTTGTGCTGGTGCACAGCCCAGGAAGCCGCCATCTTGAAAGTGTGCAGCATTTTTTTAATACTGCTGAATCAGGAAGACCTCTCTTAATGGAATCATGCCTCTGATTGCTTCTAGCAAACAGAGCAAGAAGCTACGTTAAACTCTCTCTCTCTCTCTCTCTCTCTCTCTCTCTCTCTCTCTCTCTCTCTCTCTCTCTCTGTGTGTGTGTATGTGTGTGTGTGTGTGTCTAGAATTCCTTTTCAAGCTCTCTCAAAATTTTATATGGATGTACTTACCCATGTTGGTGAGCCAATTTGTTGTAGGAGGCTGCTAGTTTGCTCCCAGATGCTCAACCCCGATATAACCACACAGAAACTATATTAATTAAATTTAAATCACGGCTTTGCCTATTAGCTCCTGATGCTTATTGGCTAGCTCTTACATCTTAATTTAACCTATTTCCATTATTTTATATTTTACCATGGTGCTCGTGGCCTACCAGCAAGGTTCCAATTGGCAGCTAATGTCTTTCCCCTCTGGCGGCTCCATGGTGTCTCACTGACTTCACCTTCTTTCTCCCAGTATTCTGTTTAGTTTTCCCTGCCTATCACTGTTTGCCCTGCTATAGGCCCAAAGCAGTTTTTTTTATTTATTAACCAATAAAAGCAACACATAGACAGAAGGACTTCCCACACCAGTGGGACTAAAATGGTGAGTTTTCTACCTTAGCTTTTGAGTGTTAGGATTATAAGTTTGTGCCACTGCACCCAGCCCAGCCCTTTGGTACCTTTCATTGGGATTTTTCCCAAGTACAATGTACTGAATGTGTTAATAACTTGTTAGTTTTTCTCTTCCTAATCTGTCTTTTGTTACAGGGGTCTATTGGAATCAAGAACTCATGAAGCTTAAAAAAAGTTAATTTTTTTCTACAGGTAACCAAGAGAATGTCCCAGTAGAATCTTGCCATACATAGGCATAGGATCTGGGGTCTTATTTATGAACAGTTAGAAACCATTGTAAAATTTTAAGAAGAGGACCTTAATGATCTAATCCATGCTATAGATACTATGGGAAGTATGGGTTAAAGGGGACAAGTACAACATGAAAAAACAATTAGAAGGCTACTGCATTGGTTCAGATTAAAAGCACCAGTGCCTTCAGAGTCTAGGACTGGGGTTCAATAGCAGAACATTTGTCTACCATTCATGAGACCTTGGTTCTGTATTCAGCACTAAAACACACACACACACACACACACACACACACACACACACACACACACACACACACGAGCACACACACAGATTGGGAGGGAGAGAGAGAGAGAGAGAGAGAGAGAGAGAGAGAGAGAGAGAGAGCACGCTATGCATAGTTCTGTTGGAGGAGGGATTGCTCTGAGAAGTGACAGTGTGGTCATTATTTCCCAAGCCATAGGAATTTTGTATTACTTCTCACCTTCTTTTTTCTATTTTCCATCAAGGTATCCTTGAAAAATGTACTAAAGTATTAGATAAATGAAATGGATTTCCAGTATCAATTATTACTAGTACTTATAAGTCTGCACCTTTTCATTTATTTTTATTCTTTTTTCTTTTAAGACAAAGTAACTCTGTATAGTTCTAGATGTCCTTGAACTCACTATCTAGACTAGACTAGCCTCGAATTCATAGGTTTGCCTGTTTCTACCTTAAGATTGCTGGAAGTAAAGGCTTATGCCACCACTGCCTAGCTAATTTTACTCTTTTGAGGCCTGGGAAACTGGATAACAACCTTTTCTCAACTCCCTACAATTAAATCTAGGAGGCACTGTCGGTATCTGCAGCAACAGCCTTTCCCTCTTTCCTTTTAGCTGAGGGAGAATCTAGGCAACTATATTTTTTCCTTGTAGTGCTCTTACTATTCCTTGCTTCTTTGTTTTGTTCTTCTCCTCTTTCTCTTCCTCCTCCACCCTCTGTCTACCCTCTTCTTCTTTACTTCTTTTACTCTTCTTTATGAGAGATGATAGAAGACATGGAAAATAATGTGACATGGGAAGAAGGAGGAACAACCCCTTATCCCAGAGTCTTTTTGAAGTCTATTGCTATCTTTCAGAAATAAGTTCATGGTTGCAAAGAAAGAGTCCCCCCACTCCAATTAATCTTTCTCAAAATGGCAAAACTTTACTTCTGATACAATGAGTATGCTATTCACAAATGTGAATGAGCAAGTAAATGCACCAGGACAAGAAGTTCACTTGGATTTTGGATATTTAAGTCATTTATATTCTAAAAATGTACCGCAGCAAGGCCTTTGTATATAATTTGGTGGGGGAGATTAAAACATTTGCCATGATAGATGTGCTATCATGAAGGTGGGAAATCACACAAGGCCTAGAAGCTCTATACAAAGATCTATAGGCAACTAAGGAATGCTAAAGAGTGGTAGAAATAGTCTTCCCAAGGGAAGAGCGACTGGTTATCCAACATCTAATGATCAGCCCTGAAGACATAGGCTTAAAGGGAACATACAGACTGAAAAAGTTGTCTGTGTTTTAAGGAATACATATATAAAAATACAACAATTAAAATTAGGCCATTAATTTAGCCAGGCGGTGGTGGCGCACGCCTTTAATCCCAGCACTCGGGAGGCAGAGGCAGGCGGATCTCTGTGAGTTCGAGGCCAGCCTGGTCTACAAGAGCTAGTTCCAGGACAGGCTCTAAAAAAGCTGCAGAGAAACCCTGTCTCGAAAAACCAAAAAAAAAAAAATTAGGCCATTAATTTGAGAGAGATCAAGGGTGGTGTACATGGAAGCAGTTGTGGGAAGGGAAATAATATATATTAAATTCATTTTCAAAAAATAATTATGAAATACACTTGGATAAAGGTCTTACAAAGTGAAAGAGATAAAAATTGAATAAAAGTCTTATATTTAAAAAGTCTTAGAAGTTGGGAGAGATAATAGATTTTAATTTTTGTCATAAAAATTTTCATATATATCCATGAGTCAAGAATTCCAAAATAATTAACAAAATTTTCTGTGAAGGTTGTTGATATAGAGACAATATTTTATTTCAAATGAAAACACTGTGGTGTATGTGTGTATGTTTGTATGTGTGTGTGTCTGTTATACATGTGTGAGTGAAAGCATGCAGGTGCACATGTTGCATCAGGGAACAGCTTTGTGAAATCATTTTTCTCCTTCCATGTTTAAAAGGATAAACTCAGATCACCAGGCTTATATAGCAAGGGACTTTAGAGCATGAGCCATCTCCCTAACCTGTTGTGGAATATTAGTTTAAGATGTGTTACATTTGTTTATGCTGTGGAATAGTTGTTTAAAATTGTAAAGGTATGCTGTGTTTTTTCATGTTGCATTTGTTTAAGTCTGTGATTATGTGTTACTTTGCTAGCCTAAAACACCTGTTTGGTCTAATAAAGAGTTGAACAACCAATAGCAAGGCAGTAGAGAGGGATAGGCTGGGCTGCTAGGTAGAAAGAATAAATAGGAGGAGAAATCTAGGCTCAAGAGGAGAGGGAGTAGCAAGAAAAGGAGGAGGCAAGAATGCCAGGGACCAGCCACCCAGCCACACAGCAAACCAGCCAGCCATGGGAGTAAGAAGTAAAGAAAGATATACAGAATAAAGAAAGGTAAAAGAGCCCAGAGACAAAATGCAGTTAAAGTGAAACAGATAATTTAAATTAGAAAAGCTGGCTAAGAAACAAACTAAGCTAAAGCCAGGCATTCATAAAGTAAGACTAAGACTCCATGTATTTATTTGGGAGCTGCATGGTAGGTCCCCAAAGAGAAAAAATAATCAGCTACACTAGCCCCTAGTTTTTTTCTCTTTTGCTTTTATTTGTTAACCATTTTATTTCTAAACTACCCTTTCCTCAAAAAATGTAACTATGCTCTGTTAATCCCACTGGGCAAGAATAAGACTACTGCCACAATTTTGAGCATATCTTGGCCAGCATTATGGACTCTTGTCAGGTCCATTCCAGGGTTCCCAGAAAATGGCCATAAGCTATATACCTCCTGCCTTCATCCAATGGGGGCAAGCATACATCCTGGTATACTTCCTGCCTATGTACCTCCCACCTACTTGTGATCAAGCATATCCAATGCAGTTGGGTTAAACATGTTTAGGGAAATAAAGAAATACATGGCTTGTTATCTTTTTTGATCAACATCCTCCATCATCTCAGAAGTACCTGTCTATGGGCAATGGGCTTACAGCCTAGAGGGATTTTTTCTTTTATGAATCTCTCAGGCACAGTAATTAAATCTTATAACTTTAGCTTTCACAACTCATGTTTGGCCTACCAAGACAAAACAAAGCAGCAAAGGAAAAGGCTTTTGTAATCCCATCCTACTTCACATGTTGTTTTTCCAAGTCATTCTCATTTTCTTTCTTAGTTGCTTTCCCAGTCCCTTTCCATAGCCAAACTTTTTGAGTTCTCTAATTCCACACCCGGTATGTGTATTCTATTGCTACTTACTGTCCTATTCTACCTGTATTTGTGAATCTACATAACATAACTTGGCTGGCATATTGTTTAGCTTTCTCCAGCAATCCGCATTCATTCTGTCCCCAAAGCACTCACATCCCTTCACTTCCAGCACTGCATACTCTTGAATTTCACTCTGATTTTCTCTTATATCTTTTCTTCTCCCTGTTGCTGGATTTTTTTGCATGTTACTATTTTCTTCTTGGCTCCTGATCACTCCATGCCCTTTGACTAATGAATTCCTGTACTCTTATGATCTCTGTTACTACTGTCAGAGCTCTAAAAATGCCTGAAGATTAGCATTGGCCATTGCAAAGAGGTTCTCTGTGATTTTTTAATTTGCATTAAGAGGAGAGTCATGGAAGGGAGTACAATTGTCTTCCATCTCTACTGGGAAGTCTCACTACTCATCTCAGAAAAGAAATAAGGCTACAATTTCTAGGTTTCTAGAGCCATGCACGTGCACATGCAGACAAGCCTTCAGGCAAAAGTGCCTGAATGTTAAAGGGCCCCGCGTGGCTCATGTGTGCACATGCGTGGTTATATTCACATATAACTCACCTAAGCCCTTGCTTGCATCTGTGAGCCCCGCCATCTGCATATAACATAGTCACGCCAACTCCCTGTGAGCATGTACTAGGCAGTTTTTAAAAAGCTGAATGCTCTGCCCTTTGTCAGCAAGCTGCTTGGTCAGCAAGGAGACCTGACTGTCTACCAGAAGATCCATCATTCATTGGGGTGAGTGAGTGCCTGAACCGCGGCAGCCAACCAGAGAGGGACCACGGACATTCCCCATCCCCCTACACTTCCTGGTCTTCCTGCAGGGGTTATTCTCCCCGATACTGCCTCTCTCTTCCTGTCCCTTCCCAGCTTGCACCCAGAACCCCCCCTTCATCCTCCAGTCTCCAGAGCCACAAAATCCCACAGCGCAGCCTGTTTGGGCACCAGGACCTGGAATTGAGTGCACCCAGGTTGGTGGGAGGTCCTCTGTTTCAATAGCCTGCCTGCAGCAAGGTAGGCCTTTTACCTGTGAGCTGCCTGTCCAGCAAGGAGAAATGAACTTCTAAAAGAAGACCCATAGGGGATTATTCAAAGGAAGAAATGGGAAGGTGCCAATGCAAGAATTCCTTCAACTATTTGAAAAACAATATGAAAGCACCAGAACCCAGCGCATTTACAACAGGAGGACCTGAACACACTAATCAAGAAGAAGTAGAAAAAAAATGACTTTATGAAAGTAATAGAGTCCCTTAAACAGGAGATGAAAAACTCTTTTAAAGAAATGGACAAAGAGAATAACAAAAAGTTTGAAGAATTGAGTAAATCCGTAAACGATATCCTAGGAAACGAAGAAAAAAATAATCAAACAGATAATGGAAACAGTGCAAGACTTGAAAACTAAAATGGAGACAAGGAAGAAAACACAAACCGAGGGCCAGCTAAATATGGAAAATCTAGGTGAACGAACAGAGACTACAGAAACAAGCATAAACAACAGAGTACAAGAGATAGAAGAAAGAGTCTCAGATTCTGAAGATACCATAGAGAAAACAAATGCACTGATCAAAGAAAACAGCAAATCCAACAAATTCTCATCACAAAACATTCAGGAAATCTGGGACACAATAAAAAGACCAAACCTAAGAATAATAGGCGTAGAAGAAGGAGAAGAATTACAGCTCAATGGTCCAGAAAATATATTTAATAAAATTATAGAAGAAATGATGGAGGAGAATTATCTGTCTATGTTTCTTTCATTGGTTAATTAATAAAGAAAACTGCCTTGGCCCTTTAAGAGACAGAAAATTAGGTAGGTGGAGTAGACAGAACAGAATTGTGGGAACAAGGAAGTAGAGTGGGGGAGACGCTTCAGGCAGGCTCCATAGGGACTCTCCATGCTTCTCCTCTCCGAGATGGATGCAGGATAAGATCTCTCCTGGTAAGCCACACCTCATGGTGCTACCCAGATTACTAAATATGGGTTAAAGGAAGATGTGAGAATTAGCCAATAAGAGGCTACAGATAATGGGCCAGGCAGTGTTTAAAAGAATACAGTTTCTGTGTAATTATTTCGGGTGTAAAGCTAGCCGGTGGCCGGGTGGCGGGATGCAGCCCCGCCGCTTCACACTACAAAGAAAACTTCCCAAACCTAAAGAAAGATATTCCTATTAAGGTTCAAGAAGCTTACAGAACACCAAATAGACTGGATCAAAAAAAAATCCCCTCCCCATATTATAATCAAAACACAAAACATACAGAATAAAGAAAGAATATTAAGAGCTGCAATGGAAAAAGGTCAAGTAACTTATAAAGGTAAACCTATCAGACTTACACCTGACGTCTCTATGGAAACCATAAAAGCCAGAAGGTACTGAATATTTGTTTTGCAGAAACTAAGAGACCATGGATGCAAGTGCAGATTACTTTACCCAGCCAAGCTTTCATTCACTATAAATGGAGAAAACAAAATATACCAAAATAAAAAAAAATTTAAACAATACGTAGCTGCAAATCCAGCCTTGCAGAAAGTAATAGAAGGAAATTCACAAGCAAAGGAGTCCAGCATTGCCCAAAATAACTCAGACATCTAGCGACCCTTCACCAGCACATCTCAAAGAAAGGAAACACACAATCTCTATTACTAAATAAAAAATGAAAACCGGAGTTAACAACCACTGGTCATTAATATCACTGAATATCAATGGACTCAATTCACCTATAAAAAGGCACAGGCTAAGAGATTGGATACGAAAACAGGATCCAACATTCTGCTGTTTACAAGAAACACACCTCAACCACAAAGACAGACATCTACTCAGAGTAAAGGGTTGGGAAAAGGTTTATCAAGCAAATGGACCTAAGAAACAAGCAGGTGTAGCCATACTAATTTTTAAAAAAGTTGACTTCAAACTAAAATCAATCAGAAGAGATGGAAAGGGACACTTTATACTCATTACAGGAAAAATCTATCAGAATGAAGTCTCAATCCTGAATATCTATTCCCCTAATACAAAAGCACCCACTTATGTAAAAGAAACATTACTAGAAATCAAGGCAGCAATCAAACCAAACACACTGATAGTGGGAGACTTCAACACTCCTCTTTCACCAATGGACAGGTCAATCTGACAGAAACCTAACAGAGAATTAAGAGACTTAATAGAGGTAATGAACCAAATGGACTTAACAGACAACTATAGAACATTCCACCCAAACAGGAAAGAATATACCTTCTTCTATGTGACTCATGGAACCTTTTCGAAAATAGACACATACTCGGTAACAAAGCAAACTTCCACAGTTACAAAAACATATTAGTAACCACCTGCATCTTATCCGGTCACCATGGATTAAAATTAGAATTCAACAACAATTCTACCCCCAGAAAGCCTACAAACTCATGGAAACTGAACAGTCAACTACTTAATCACTCCTGGGTCAAGGAAGAAATAAAGAAGAAATTAAAGTCTTCCTTAATTTTAATAAAAATAAAGACACAACATACTCAAACCTATGGGATACTATGAAAGCAGTGCTAAGAGGAAAGTTCATAGAACTAAGTGCCCACTCTAAAAAAAAACGGAGAAAGCACACATTGGAGACTTAACAGCACACCTGAAAGCTCTGGAAAAGAAAGAAGCAGACTCACATAGGAGGAGTAGAAGACTGGAAATAATCAAACTGAGGGTGGAAATCTACAAAATAGAAACACAGAAAACAATCCAAAGAATCAATAAAACAAAAAGCTGGTTCTTGGAGAAAATCAACAAGATTGACAAACCCCTAGCCAAACTAATCAAACGGCAGAGAGAGAACAAACAAATTAATAAGATCAGAGATGAAAAAGCAGACATAACCACAGACACAGAGGAAATTCAAAGAATCATTAGATCTTACTACAAAAGCCTGTATGCCACAAAATTGGAAAATGTAAAAGAAATGGACGCTTTTTTAGATAAGTACCATATACCAAAGTTAAAGCAGGACCAGGTGAACAATCTATATAGTCCTGTTAGTCGCGAAGAATTAGAAACTGTTATCAGAAACCTCCCTATCAAAAAAAGCCCAGGACCAGATGGTTTCAATGCAGAATTCTACCAGAACTTCCAAGAAGACCTAATACCTATACTCCTTAAGGTATTTCATAATATAGAAACAGAACAGTCATTGCCAAATTCATTTTATGAAGCTACAATTACCCTGATACCTAAAGCACACAAAGACTCAACCAAGAAAGAGAATTACAGGCCAATCTCACTCATGAACATTGATGCAAAAATTATCAATAAAATACTGGCAAACCGAATCCAAGAACACATTAGAAAAATTATCCACTATGATCAAGTAGGCTTCATCCCAGAGATGCAGGGCTGGTTCAACATACGAAAATCTATCAATATAATCCATCATATAAATAAACTGAAGGATAAAAACCATATGATCATCTCATTAGATGCAGAAAAAGCATGTGACAAAATTAAACACCCCTTTATGATAAAGGTCTTGGAAAGATTAGGGATACAAGGCTCATTCCTAAATATAATAAAGGCTATTTACAGCAAGCCAACAGCTAACATCAAGTTAAATGGAGAGAAACTCAAGGCCATCCCACTAAATTCAGGAACACGACAAGGCTGTCCACTCTCTCTATATCTCTTCAATATAGTGCTTGAAGTTCTAGCAATAGCAGTAAGACAACACAAGAGGATCAATGGGATTCGAATTGGAAAGGAAGAAGTTAAACTTTCGTTATTTGCAGAGGATAAGATAGTGTAGATAAGCGACCCCAAAGACTCCACCAAAGAACTCCTAGAGCTGATTTACTCCTTTAGTAATGGGCCGGATACAAGATCAACTCCAAAATATCAGTTTCCCTCCTATACACAAAGGATAAGGAAGCAGAGAAGGAAATCAGAGAAGCGTCACCTTTCACGATAGCCACAAATAGCATAAAATATCTTGGGGTACCTCTAACCAAGGAAGTGAAAGATCTATTTGACAAGAACTTTAAGTCTTTGAAGAAAGAAATTGAAGAGGATACCAGAATATGGAAAGATCTTCCTTGCTCTTGGATTGGGAGGATCAACATAGTAAAAAATGGCAATTCTACCAAAGGCAATCAATAGATTCAATGCAATCCCCTTAAAGGTCCCATCAAAATTCTTCACAGATGTTGAGAGGACAATAATCAACTTTATATGGAAGAACAAGAAACCCAGGATAGCCAAAACAATCTCATACAATAAAGGAACTTCTTCTCTGAGAAATCATTTCCCGATTTGGAATCCCAACCTCTCTTCAGTCAGATAATGACCTAGAGTTTACTTCCCAGATTTCACAAACTTTGTCTAAGGCTCTTAACATTCCCTGGCATTTTCATATCACATACCACCCTCAGTCTTCAGAGAAGGTAGAACAAACTAACCGTTCCTTAAAAAAATGTTCTTGTTAAAATGTCACAGGAGCTTCACCTTGACTGGGTTAAACTTTTGCCTCTGGCCCTTCTTAGGCTT
This sequence comes from Arvicola amphibius, assembly GCF_903992535.2. Taxonomy (NCBI): domain Eukaryota; kingdom Metazoa; phylum Chordata; class Mammalia; order Rodentia; family Cricetidae; genus Arvicola; species Arvicola amphibius. The sequence continues at coordinate 29,942,668 of NC_052065.1, read as the reverse complement.
ATGGCTCTCCCCCAAACGCCCCTTTTCATCTCACCCTTTGAACTCATGTATGGGTGGCCAGTTTTAGTTCCCGGCCTCTAACTTAAAACCTCTCCCCCTTCCTGATCACCTGCTTACTCTGCTGTTATCCTATCTTTGCTCCCTATTAGGGGATTTTACCGACTACTCATTACCTTAACCATGTGCTAATTCATGTCCACCGCCAATTAAAATAGGGGATCAGGTACTATTCTCTCCCCCAGATCAACCTCTCTCACCCCTTTCTGCTAAATGGAAAGTTCAAGATACTCCCTCATATATGGTAACTCAAACAGGGCCCTGCTCCCTTAAGTGCCAGGGGGGCACCAAGGTGAGCCACTCTCTCTCCAGTTCTGGAAAAATAAAAGTCTCATCACTGTACTCAACTCTCCTGTGCCAAAAACTCCAAATACTCTCCCTCTTCCTCTTTCTCCTATCTGCTTTACCAACTTCTCTATATCTCCAATGTCATGCTTAAATTTCCAGTTAACCACTCAGCTGTTATTACAGGGACCATCATTAAGCATAGAGCCGGAGGTAAAAGGACTGTCAAAAGCCCAGTTGGTAAGAAACAATAACGAGTTTGCAGCCTCAAACTCCAAAAACTCACAAAACAGACTTTAACATAACAGGTTTATCACTGACTGCAGCAGTGTCTCCTGGATGTTAAGGTAATACCATGATGCTAAAGGAAAACAAGTGCCTTAAGATTTACTTCAGGTAAAACATTAAGAGGTCTAATAATTCCCCTTTCCAATAATTCCCCTTTCTTCCCCCCCCACAATTTTCCATTCCTACACTATATTATTGTAATCATAAGCTTTTAATATGTATAAAATTTCTTTTCAAACATATTTTGCCATAAGCTCCAGGGAGCCAATTGGACCTACCTAAATGGACCACACTTGCCCAGAATAAATATCATTTAATTCTTTCCTTATCATTCCTTGTCTTGGGAACCCCTGGGAAATTCCCTCCTCTACCCCTGTTCTAAAGAACCCCCCTCTGTCTTCCATCTTGGGACTCTCCTCCCTTAATCACTGGGATCTAAAATTTTTTCCAGACATAATTCTCTGCCTTTCCAGCATCTTGCAAGGTCCAAGCTGCCAGCCAGCCAGTTCCTCAGAGCCTGGAAAAACACAACAGTAATCAGACACCCCAGGACATGGTCAAGCATCTCAACTCCCTGACACTCACAGAATCAGCAAAAAGCAGTCTCCAGAGGCCTGACAACGCCCACAAAATCAGCATGAAGCAGTCACTAGAGACCTCTTGATGCCTCATTCCCACCCATTAAGACCCTCAAACTCTCAAAGTTTTATAATAAACGAAAGTGTGGAATATAATTATTCAGCCACAGATAAGGTTGCACTTCCAGGTTCTAGAGCCATGCACGTGCAGACAATCCCTCAGGCAGAAGAGCCTGAATTAAAGGGCCTTGTGTGACCCACATGCGTGCATGCATGGTTACATCCCTGTATGAATCAGCTAAGCCCTTGCGCGCGTATGCTTGAGCCCCTTCATCTGCATATGACATAGTCACACCAACCCCCTGTGTGCATGTGCTAGGCAGCTTTTAAAAAGCTGGATGTTACCATCTTTCTCTCTCTGCACACCCATTCCCTAGGCCTGTATACTCCCTCTAATAAACTCCTAAGCGGCTTTATTGTGTGTTTTATGATTCCTTCTCACTAGTGCCAGGTAATTTCAGTGCCTATTTGAGACAGACTTTGTTTCTAGATGCTGTCAGTCCCATGGGCTCATTTAAATGCCAAAGGGAATGATTTTACAAGCTAATTTCTGTCCCTGGGTTTATTAATTTCCTTAATAATCATTTAAAGTCTCTCAAGACCTTCCTCTTCTTTGTGAAGAAAGGTGTGTAACCTTCAACTCCCCATCCTTATTTAACTTTCCTAAGGTGTGCAGGGTTCTAATGTTGAGAAAGCAGTGTCCTTTTTCGTATTTAATGTTTTGTCACTTCATTGCAGTGCACTTTCAGGTGGTGGAGGAAACTAACACCATTTGTCAGCGGGCTGCTGTGATGGAGACACAGCTTCATGCTGTAACTTGTAGCAGCCTGGGGAAGCTCTTCTCAGCATCCTTCACTCAAGTAAAGCTTGATGCTTGGTTTTTCAGAAGAAGCCAATATAAAATAGAGCTGGGATGTATTAAAAGTTGTTTTTAAAATATTTAGGAATGGGGGTTAATAGTGAGAATGATGCTCAGGGAAAGAAGAGAGAGTGGGATGCATTTCTCAATGGAGAGTCTCACTCCATTGTCTTTACTACAGTCACATACGACTCTTTGGTAGATTATTAAAATGACCTCAGAAGGTTGCTGAGGCCCCTACAGCTCTTTGCTCCTAAAGGAACTATAGGTTGACTCTCCTATTGGATCCTGACAAAGATATATCTGAATGCAGCTTAAATCTCGGTATTCTTTCATAGACACCTTACTACATCTAACAGATCTAGAATGCAATGCAGCTTCTTATGGGAAATACAAATATTCCTCTCCCAAATATGGTGGTTGAGCTTGAGGCATGATAGAAACTCAGTCTATCAGAAGCAGATAGTAAGTCAGTATAGAAAAGCAGAAAAAAATCTTGGTGCCATGATGGGAAAGAGAAAAAAAAGAACAGCAACTTGGGGCCTTTGCTAGGAAAGTAGCAAGAATTCTAGCACAACTGAACATCAAAGCTACAAACCTCAGTGTGACCTGGATCAAGGTCCTAAAAGTCTAGGGGAACTCCTCAAACTAGTGAGGGTAGCAATATAGAACAGTGTCTTTATCCCTTTACCACTAATAAAATGAAGGCAGTTAAGGAGAAACAGATGCAGGAGAGTACTTTTTGCCTTCCTTTTTGACTAAATGCAGTATACAGATTTCCAAATACTAAAGGTACTCTAGCCCTTTCTCTAGGAAGAACAAAGACAACATTGTGCCCTACTTGACCTAAAGATGTTTTACAAAGCAGATGAAAATATAAATGTCTGAGAAATAAGCCATGCCTTGCCAGGAAGAAATTGCTTACCTTTCCCTCACATTTGATACGCAATGTCAACAGTCTTGTTATCTCAGCTTTCTTCCCTTCCACGCCCTCCTCCTCCCAACCTTTATCACTTTTACTTATAGAACTGGACAGAATGGTGTTTTTAACGGCAGCCCTGGAGGCTTGGCTGGAAACTGATGTTCAAAAAGAAGTTGTGCAAAAGCTGTGAGCAACAAACTGTCAAAGAAAAGACACAAAGAGAGCCAGAGACAAAGAACTTCACTACCTTTTTGAAAAAAGAGCAGGAATTTCCCATCCATTGCCTTGCCCTGAACACTTTCAGATTGCCTTGTCTGGGACAAAGGGGAATGAAAAAATAACAGACACACATACAGAAGAGCTCTACAGAAAAGCTTGGGTCAGGTGAGCTGTCTTCTCTGACGAAAGTGAAGCAGCAGCCTGAAACCTAAGCTGCTTTGTTCTATACAGGGGCATGAGGAGGTCTACTCTCAGTAGAGGATGTCCATAGGGGAGTAGTCTCAGGCTGCAGTGATCCCAGGAATAGGAAGCTGTGTCTGACTATTTTCTGACCATATTCTTTTTAATTTGGCTCAAGTTCAACAATTCATCAACATCCATAGTCTGACTACAGAAAGGTCTTGCCATTACTATGTATGGGTCTGGGATACTGGGGACTTGAACATGGACATGCTTATTTCAACAATACACATTCGCTCTCCCAAATCCACCATTCCATAAGAAAAAACCTTGAGATGCAAGGCAGTATTGGCACAGGCCTTTAATCCCAGCACTCAGGAGGTGGAGGCAGGTGGGTCTCTGTGAGTTAAAGACCAGCCTGGTCTACAAGTGCTAGTTCAAGGACAGGCTCCAAAACTATAGAAAAACCCTGTCTTGAAAAACCAAAAAAAAAGATAAGAAAAAAAGAAAAAGAAAAAAAGAAAAGAAAAACCTTGAGATGCTTCCCTTTCTGAAAATGGGGGACTCTTTGAGGTGGAAGGTCTATCACATTTGCCTCAGACCCGAATCTGAATTAATAAACTGACTCTCCCATCAGTCTTTGCTTCCATTTGGCTTCTTTTTTTTTTTTGGTGAGACTTGGGCCTCTGAGTGGTTATTGGGAACAGATGGGCAGAGAGAAACTGGTCCAGTGGGATTGTGGGATAGTGAAAAGCCTTCCAGCCACAACTTCAGATTAGAATAACAGTGCTACATGAAGAATCTAGATGAACAAGGTTTGCCTATGTTTGATTGACAGGTATAGCTTCCCCCAAGTACTGCTTTTATAGATCAAATTTCTTTTCCATTTATCAGCGGGCTGCTGTGATGAAGACACAGCTTCATGCTATAACTTGTATAAGAGTGGTGCTTTTTTATTTTATAAGAATGATGCTTAGGGTTCCCCACTCTATGCTAAGACCAAGGTCCTCCCAACTACCCCCAGGTCCAGGAAGGTGAACGACCAAGCTGAGAAGGCTCCCACAGAGCTCCTTGGCCTTGAGAGGGAGGGAGGGGAGGTATGGGTGGAGGGGAGGGGAAGGAAGGGGGAGAAGGAGGGGAGGGAGGGGGGAGGAGGAGGGAAGGAGATGGAAATTTTTAAATATAAAAAAAATAAACCACGAGGAAGAAAAAAAAAGAATGATGCTTAGGGAAAGAGGAAAGTGTGGGATGCATTTCTCAATGGAGAGTCTCACTCCGTTGTCTTTTCTTTACTACAGTCATATACACCTCTTTGGTAGACTATTAAAATGACCTCAGGAAGTTGCTGGGTAACTGAAATATATTACAAGGTGCTTTCAGAGGTGTACCCAACAACAAAAATGTAGGAATTAAGGGTGTCTTTATTGTAAGAAAAAGTTAATATAGGGACAAGTGAGGTGGCTCAGTGGATAAAGACACTTGCCACCTGATGTGGGATTTTATTGGTTAATAAAGAAACTGCCTTGAGGGGCTGGAGAGATGGCTCAGAGGTTAAGAGCACTGCCTGCTCTTCCAAAGGTCCTGAGTTCAATTCCCAGCAACCACATGGTGGCTCACAACCATCTATAATGGGGTCTGGTGCCCTCTTCTGGCTTTCAGGCATACACACAGACAGAATATTGTATACATAATAAATAAATAAATATATTAAAAAAAAGAAACTGCCTTGGCCCATTTGATAGGCCAGCCCTTAGGTGGGTGGAGTAGACAGAACAGAAGACTTGAAAGAAGGAAGTTAGACAGCCGCCATGCTTCTCCTCTCTGAGACAGAAGCCATGGAGCCAGCTACCAGGTCATACATGCTGAATCTTTCCCGGTAAGCCACCACCTTGTGGTGCTAAACACATTACTAAATATGAGTTAAAGCAAGATGTGAGAATTAACTAATAAGAGGCTGGAACTAATGGGCCAGGCAGTATTTAAATGAATACAGTTTGTGTGTTGTTATTTCGGGGCATAAGCTAGCCAGGCGGCTGGGAGCGGGGCGGGAATGCAGCCCGCTGCTCCCTTCACTACAGCCGCCAACCTGATAACCTGACTTTGAAATCCAGAACTCACCCCACTTCATGAAAAGAGAGAAGTTACACGTGCAAGTTGTCTTTTGACCTTCATATGTGCACTGTGGCATTTGTGTGAATGGCCATGTGCACACATATACATATTATTTTGTTAGAATTCTTGACCTGCAGCTGGCAAGAGATTTCAGCCAGATGCTCCAGTGAAGGAATTCATTTCTTTCCCCTGTCCCCAAATTGTCTACCTTTGGGTCCTGACTTACCTTGTCTTATCACTTGTCTGAAATGTTTACTTACTTTCCTATTCGGAGACAATTTTTTTGTATGGCCAGCAGGATGGCCTGAAGCTTGCTATGCACTTACTTTGGCTCTACCACAGGAGTAGGAGGGGCAACAACTTGATGTTGCTCTCTGTACAGCCTGAAGAACTTCCAGGGACCTCTCCTCCATTAAATCAAGCTTTTGACTTCTGCCGCAAAATTTCAGGATGAGTCAGTGTGAAGCAGAATTGGAGTTTATTGAGTTTACAGACACAAAGAGACAGGCCTGAGTGCATGCATAAAAACACACACATTTAAGTGAAATATCTATAGCTACTCATGTGATTTTTATGGCTTTTAAAGTTATATTGTTCAAAGGTTGTAATGTATAACTAGGTTTAAACATTACATAAAACACTTCAGAATTAGGTGAATTGGTTTCTTTCTTCTTCTTCTTTTTTAATCTGAAAGACTTTCTCAGCAGGACTGGAGATACAGTTCAATGAGCCTGGAGCCTTCCTAGCACACCACAGTTCCTTGATTCAATTCTTCAACACTCTGTAAATCAGGGCAATGGCACAGGGGTCTGTAATCTCCTTCTCCAGAGGTGGGAGCAGGAGGTTCTGGTGATAAAAGTTGTCTCACAGCCTCAGCTAGCTTTTGGCACCCCTGAACTACATAAAACCATGTTTTAACTCCCACAACAGGAAATTCAGATCAACTGCCTAACAGGGTGTGGTTAGATAGAAGTCAGAGGATGGCAGGAAGGATCAGGAGTTCAAGGCTATTTTATAAATGAGATTGTATAATGGTCTATGGAGTTGCTTGTTCAGATTTATGGGTGAGAAAGGATAGCTAATAAAGCTAAAATAAAGATCATATAAGTTTATGATGACATATATTTCGAACTTTAGCAGGAGTTATTAGCTATTTTAATACTCGTATTTGTATCTCATCAGATTAATATACTTCTATTGCAGTAAGTCTTTGGTATCAAAATTCTTGATCCTCAGACAGCAAGAGATATAAACCAGATTAAGAAGGCTAACAGGATTCTTATCTTTCCCCATGTCCCCTCAGTTTTCCCTGTCTTTCTCTCTTACCTCTGTTCAGGCCAGCCTTGAACTAATGGTGGCCCTGCCTCAGTCTTCTGAAAGTTAGGAGAATGGATAAGTGATATCATACCCAGCTGGAAATGCACTAGTTGTTTTTAAAGATGTGTTGTAAGCTACCATTCAAGGCAATTTCTTTGAGAATTACTACAGTGACTCCTATATGGAATATCTCATTAACAAAATTGCTCATTTTTCTTATTATGTTTACTGTTGAATTATAGGACTTCATTTCTACTATGAACCTATGAGTCTTAAAGAAAAAAATCATTTTTTCTTGTCCACCATCATCATATACTTTGTGTTGCTTGGGGACCTAACCCAGTGTCTTGCTGGGCTTAGTGACAGAACTATTCCCTAGCATATGTGATGCTCTTGGTTTGTTCCTGAGCATCACAACAAAAAGAAAAGCATTGTGCATGCTAGGCAAGTATTCTACTCCAGAGCTCTACATTACTACTCCTCCCCTATTGTCTCAATGATTGGTGTCATCTTTGATCTGGCAAAAACACTAGTTTCTACATGAAATGTTATCTGATTGTTTCCATTTGTTTAGGTCCCACTGCTAGTGCAGGCATTAAATTAATTTTTTGATATAACTTATTCATTTAGTTAGTTAGAGACAGAATCTTGCTATGTAACCCTGGCTGGCTTCTTATTCATTATATAGTCTAGGCTGTCCTTGGACTCATAGTAATCTTCCTGCCTCAGTTTCTCAGCTGTGTGCTTGCTTTGGTTGTCTTTAATATTTTTAAATCCTTAAACATATACAAAGCATTGATTGCAATATAAAATAACTATCTAGAAACTACAAAAGCAGAATCTTTATTAAGACAGGGTCTCATATAACCTAGACTGGCTTCAAATTTGCTATGTAGCTGAAGATATTGAACTTCTTATTGTGGTGCTTGGGGACCTAAGCCAGTGTCTTGCTAGGTTTAGTGACAGAACCATTCAACTTCCCAGTGTTAGGATTAGATGCATGCACTATCATGCTCAGTTTTCTGCTGTGCTAAGGATCAAACTCAGAGTTTTGTGAGTAAGCACTCTGCCATTTGAGCTAATTCCCCAGGCCCAAACAGTTCCATAGAACTTCGAGATTTTTTCACATAGAATTTTTTGAACTGTAATCTAATAGCATAGTTGTCATTATTTTCATGGAATTTATTTTCTTAACATAGAAGAAAACTATTAATTATATGGTCAGTGCAATACTACGTACATATCAAAAAGCAAAGTAAATCACAAACATATGTATTTGTATTATTAATATGTCACAACTGGGTATAGTGACATATTTCTATATATATTAGCTTTTTTAATACTCATATATACTTTATATATATAGTAATACGTGTGTGTGTGTGTGTGTGTGTGTGTGTGTGTGTGTGTGTGACTAAGTTCAGAACCAAGGCTAATCTTGAAGCTAGAGGGGTCTTGGCTTTTCACAGCTCTTTGTAAACTTACACTGTAAGTTGTCGGTTCTATATAAGTAGTGCTTACCTAAATTGTAGTAGTTACTAATAAAAACTCAGGAGTCAGACATTGAGAGAAAAACCTGATAAATCTAAGGAAAAGCAAAGGGGCGATTGGCTGACCTTACTTTCCACATTTTCCCATTCCAAAAGTCTCAGAAATTCCCCTCAGCCTCCCCTTCTCTCTTCCTGTCCCTACCTAGCTGACTACCTCAGTCTTCCAACCTCTATGGCTAATCTGAGTCAGCCAATTGCTGCTGACTCTACAGCAGAGTGGCAATGTGAACAATTCTCTCACGACATACATACCTATACTACACAATCTTAATTGCCCATGTCACTCAGGGTTAGGTGTCTTGACAGAATGCAAATTATTCATTTCTGAAAATTTCTCAGGAAAGTCTTTTCACAAACAAAGAAACGCATTTTCCAATTCTTTTTTTTGTAGCATGCAAGCATTGACTATGAGTACAATGTGTGGAGGCCAAAGATCAGCCTGGTAATCTTCCTCTATCACAACTTCAGTTTGTAGATAGGGTCTATCACTGAACCTGGATCTTGCAGTTTCAGCTGCACTAGCCTGGCACTAAGTACTCAGGATCTTGCAGTTTCGGCTAGACTAGCCTGGCACTAAGTACTCAGGATCTTGCAGTTTCAGCTAGACTAGCCTGGCAGTAAGTACTCAGGAGCCACTGGCCTTTCTCACTCCAGTCCTGGGATTACAGTCACTTCTTGCCACACCTGGCTTTTGCATGAGTCCTGGGGATCAAAATTTGCAACATCATGCACACACAGCAAATGCTTTATCCACTGAACCAACTCCCAGTCTTGAAAATTCTCCTTTTCCTCAAGGTTTTAAGATTCTCAGCCTTACCAAATTCTAGTGTTAGTCCCCTACTTTTGTGAACCTATCTTTTTCTTTGGAGACTGCCCTGGGGTTTTCTACCAAAATTATTGCACGGCACGTTTAGACAGACAGAAAGAAAAGAACAAAGTTTATATAATTTCGAATAGTCCAAGTGGAATGTTCCCTATTTACTCTGTATGTATTCCCTCAGGAAAAATAACTGTAATAAGAGATCATATGTCATTTATAACACCTGAATAGAACTCAACTGGCTTGAGATTAGTAAGCATCATTTGTGTATTAGTTATCTATGGCTACATAATAAATTCTCCTCAAATTTAGCAACTCAAAACAGCAAACACTAAACACATGGTGGTAGACAACTATAAGCCCAGCATTCAGGACCTTCAAGTTCAAGAATTTGAAGTTGGCTTAGGTTATAACAGGTGCCGGGTTACCCTGTGCTAGAATACGATCGAATTTTACCCTGTCTCCAAAAAAAATTTGTTTCAAATTAAAAAAATCCAAAAAGATACATTATGTCTTGTATGTGCTTACATAGCTTTTCTTAGGTCCCAGTTATGGATCTGAAATTCAGGTGTGGTGGCTTAATTGAGTACCTCTGCTGGCTTAATAAGTACCTCTGATTCTGGTTCTTCTACATGTTGCTATCAATGTGTCCGCTGGGAGCACAGTCATCCTAAGTTTCTACCAAAAACAGCCACTTCCAAATTCAAATATTTGGTTGTTGGAAAGTCTCTGTTTCTCTAAAGTTTCTTTCCATGTAGCCCTCTTCACATCAAACCTCAGAATGCAGGTGTTGGTTTCATCAGCACAAGCATGTAGCACGAATAATAAAAACCCAGAAATTAGGGTTCAAACCAAAAACCAGAAAAGCAAAGCAACCAAGCCACTCAAGAAGTCTTACCTCTACCAAGGCTGGGCAACAGCAAAATAAACCAAGCTAAGGCTCTCTTTCCTCTTATTTTATATTTTCTCTGAGGCTGGGATTAAGGGCATATGACTCCCTCGGATTGGAATTAAAGATGTGAGGCATCTGGATTTGTTTCTGCATTGATCTTGTGTAGCCTAGGGTGGCCTTGAACTAACAGGGATCTGTCTGACTCTGTCTTCCAAATCCTGGGATTAAAGGTGTGTGTCACCATTGCTTGACCTCTAGTGGCTTTAGCTTTGCCTCTGGTCTTCTGGTAAGATTTATTTATCAAAATATAACTAATATACCACTACACAAACAAAAAGTGCCAAAAATGTGATTTCTTAATCTGTATTTTTCAAGAGATTTCTATTTCTTTCTTGTTTCTTTCATGTCTCTGAGGTGCTGGGGACTGAACCAAGGGCCTTATGAGTGTGAGAAAACTGATCTGTGGCTGAATTCCTTTCCTAGCACCTCTCTACTGAAGTTAAATTTATGTTCAATAATTCTGTCAATAGAAAAAAATCTCTAAAGAAACTAAATTTAGTAGAAGTTATATCATAAGCAGAGACAGAATTCATATAATGGCAGCACTCTGAGTTAACAAAAGTTCTGAGAGCACCACCCAGCAGCGTGGGCAGGCAGCATTTATAAAACACAGAATAGGTCAGACGGATCCCAGCAGTCAGGGGGCAGAGGCAGGCAGAGCTCTGTGACTTCGACATCAGCCAGGTCTACAGAGTGACCTGGACTACACAGGATAGCTAGGACTACACAGAGAAACCCTGTATTGAAGAATCAAACCAAACTAAACCAAACCACAACAAACCAAACCAAACTAGAAGAAAATCAAAAGGCAATAGATGCGTAGAAATAGACTGGATTTGACTACATTTTGGTGTTTGTCTTTTAAAGATATCTGAGCACATTGGATCCTATGATTTGCTGAAAACTAAGCTGCTATCATGGGTGGAGACTCAGTTACTTGTCGTAAGAGTATATTGTTAAGTTGCAGTTTGTTTCTACTTTAAGTTAGGTTATAGTTGGTTATGTGCCATGGTGGGTTTGGCTAAATTTAATTTAACAATTCTAAAATATTTTTGGATTTTTAAAAAGAGTATTAATATAGCTGTTGCATGCATTCTTCTCTGTTGGAGATAAGATCTTGTTATCTTATCTCTGCCCATGTTGGCCTCTGATGCCTAGGGTCAAGAGATCTTTCTACAAGTATATGGTCTAGATTTGGGTTCTTTTCTGAATGTTTGATTACAGTGTTCTTGTCTTGTTTCATGAGCACAACATTTTTGTTACTTGTGTGTGTATGTGCTGGGAATTGAGTGTCAGAGATGGTTGCCAGGGATCGAACATAGTACATACCAGGCAAACACTTTACCTTTGAGCTATATTTCCAGGCCTCTGTTTTTCTCTTAACTATTTAAGAATGCTGATAACTGAAGTATTTGTATCCCCATAAAGCTCCATCTATGTTAAAAATTCTGTTAAAATGTTTGACTCCAGGTGAGCAAAACATGGGGATTGTAAGAGAAGTAATACTAAATGTCCAGAGCCATAATTATCTTGGGATATCTCTGGCCTTTTAGAAAAAACACCATTTATCTTTAATCCTTGGATATGAACTAACATTCTTATGATTACTTGGCAATGGAATACTTGCAGTGTATTAAGATTAGCAGATTGCTACCTTCAGTAACCCTCGAGCTAAGAATGTGACAAGATAACTCCTGAAACCTATGGGAAAGAGTTTCCGATTTTGCTATATTCCACCTACCGAACATCATCAAAAAGGAATTTGTTGAATGCACTGATTTACGACACCCTTTGTTCCTTGGTTTGTAAATGTTTATGTAAAAGTTTTATTTCAGTACATGTTGCTCAGGGTAACTTGAATTTGTATTCTTGGGCCATGAACAATCATATTTAGATTATGGCTCAGAATAAACAATTTTCTAATTTTTCTTAAAGTAAAATTATTTTGTGCTCTCATCCATCATGAAAGTGAATAAGCAGACCAACAATGTATGCAATGACTGCTGCTTCCTACTTGAAAATTACCCTGAGTCTGGAATCTCCATCTCCCTCTCTCAGAGTCTTTTGTAAGCTGAGTTAGCCATGGTCTTACCACGTAACTGAGGTTAGCCATGATCTCACCATGTCACCGAGAAAGACATTAAATTCCTATTCCTCCTACCTCTGCCTCTCAAGTGATGGACTTTCGGGCATAACCACAATGTTCAGTTCTCAGGATCTCTTTTGTGGCTGTCCCTAAACAGAAACAAAGAAATTCTGAAAAATATAGTTCAGCATACTCAAGGTGACCCACTTTAAAATCACCCTCAAACTAGTCTTTAAAATTTCTAAAACTATTGACCAAAATATTTGAAAGTGTATGTTATAGACATTTATTAATCTAACATTTATTGACTCAATATATTGTCTTCAAAGAATTTACAGTTGCATAGGAAAGGCAGACAGATTGATGGAGAGCAAGACTCCAGACTGATTTCCAGAACTCTACAGTCTCTGGTTACAAAAACCTAGTCCTCATTCTACATCTCTCCTCTTAATTCAATAAACTATACAAAGAGCATGCAGATCTTTGTATAGTTTTTTCAGAACCTCCACCCGATCTCCACCACAAGCTTTATCATCACCAATCTCTGGGTACTTACTTGTTTCTCACCACAACCTTTATCATCACCAATCTGTCTCTGAGTACTTATTTATCTGTTTCTCACTGCAGCCTTTATTTTGGTTCATAGTAGTCTTCTAGGAAGCTCACATCTTCTTTCCTATTTCCTCAGATCCTAATCCCAAATTGTTCTTTTATTTTCTGACAGGACTCATAGCTACGACATCATGCACACTAGGAAAGGGTTCTTTCTACCACAGAACTACCCCAGCAGCTGCATCCTCCAAGCAACAATAAGTCTTATGTCAGTCCTCATCTTTCTTCCTGGCTCTGCTGCTCTATTTTTCTCCTTAATACGTACAACCTTCTGATATAACTTTTATTTTACTGAATGCTTTGTTTGCCTGTCTTTATACATTGCAATGTAAACTCTATATGAGTCAGAATTTTTTTCTGTTATGGTCACCATTCTCTCTCTAGAGGAAAATGTCTTATATATAATATACATCTAACAAACACTTGTAGAGTGAGTGTAAATCATATATTCATTTGAAGGAGGTAAAGTACAGTACTTGTCTGTTAATGAATCAAAGCTTTATTGAATTAAGGGCTTAAGAAATTGTGGTAACTGTCTGCTAACTAATTGGATTTTATTGAACTAAGTAAGACATGGGGCCAGGCTCTGTTGAGCATGCTTGTAATTTCAGCACTTGGGAGGTAGAAGGATCACAAGGTAGGTGTCAACCCGTGCTGCGCAATAAGGTATGGAGGAGGAGAGGGGACAGAGGAAGTAGGGAGGGAGGGAGGGAGAGCGAGGGAGAGAACGAGAGAATGAATGAATGAATGGATATGAGAATGTAAGGTATTCCGATGTCATATTCATACCTCATCTTAGATGGCATGATGTTAAAGGAAACATTTAACTTATATTTTAAAGGAAATGATTCATAGAAACAATCCCAAGGGGTTCTTCTGTTTTGTTTTGCTTTTCAAGACAAGGTCTCTCTATGGAGCCTTGGCTGTCCTGGAACTCACTATGTAGACCAGGCTAGCCTCAAACTCACAGAGAGATCTGCCTGCCTCTGCCCCCTGAGTGACATGCACCACCACTGCCCAGCTCAAGGAGTTCTTTATTTTACCTTTTCAAATGGGATATGGAATAATGCTTATCTTGCTCTTTGGTGTTTTGATACAACTCCACTCTATTTGCTTGAGTTGATGTGGACATCAACATTAACATAACTTTTCAGTTGTACATCATTTTGTACAGTCCAACTTGTGGGTCCCTCACCCATTATTCTCAAAGGGGCAAGAAGAAGTTTCCTAGCAGAATGTGTTCCCAGGAAGATAGTGGCCTTCCCCTCTCCCATCCAGGACATTCCGAGCACAAGGTCACTTAGCTCAGCCCAGCCAGCCACCTGGTACAGGATGATAAAGATGGCCTAACTCAAGAACAGTGGCTTTGCTCTAAGAACAAGTAGAAAGCTGACTTAACAGAATGGGAGGGAGCAAAAGTCCTTGTACCTGTGACAAAGCATCTTCAAAGATTCTCTTTGTAGTTATGCCTTTAAAAGCTTACCCTATCCTGAGTGAGGTAACCCAGACCCAAAAAGATGAATATGTTATGTATTCACTCATTAGTGGATTCTAGTCATAGAATTGAGCCTATATTTCATGAGCCTAGAGAAGCTAGATAGGAAGGTGAACCCAAAGAAAAGTATATAGTTATCCTCCTGGATATTGGAGGTGGACAGGATTGCCAGGCAAGGGTTGAGGGCTTAGGGATGGAGGGAGATGGGGGGAGAGAGGTGAGAAGGGGAGAATGGGGGAGAGTTGGGGGAGTGGGATGGTTGGGATGGAGGAGGAGAGGATGTGGAATCACGGAAGTGTATGTCTTGATTGAGGGAGCCATTTGAGGGTGAGCGGGAGATTGGACTCTGGAGGGGTTTCCAGGTGTCCAAGGAGATGTCCCCACCTTGCTCCTTGAGCAGCTGAGGAGATGGGGCCTGAGCTGACCCTTTACTGTAGCCACACTGATGATTGTCTTGCATATCACCATGGAACTTTCATCTGGCGTTGGATGGAGATAGAGACAGAGACCCACATTGGAGCACTGGACTGGGCTCCCAAGGTCCAAATGAGGAGCAGAAGGAGGGAGAACATGAGCAAGGAAGTCAGGACTGTGAGGGGTGCGTCCATTCACCAAGACAATGGGACTGATCTAATGGGAGCTAACCAAGGCCAACTGGACTGGGACTGATGGAGTATGTGATCAAACCGGACTCTCTGAATGTGGCTGACAAGGAGGGCTGACTGAGAAGCCAAGGACAATGGCACTGGGTTTTGATTCTACTATATGTACTGGTTTTGTGGGAACCTAGTCTGCTTGGATCCTCATCTTCCTAGACCTGGATGGATGGGGGAGGAACTTGGACTTCCCACAGGGCAGGGAACCCTGACTGCTCCTTGGATTGGAGAAGGAGGGGGAAGGGGAGGGGGGAGGGGAAAGGAAGTGGGAGGAGGTGAAAATTTGCAAAATTATATAATTTAATAAAAAATACAGAATGTAAATAAAAAGCTTACCCCACAGAGGAGATACAACTCCTTTCTACTTTGTTGTAATGGGGATGGAGATGAGTTCCAAACATGTTTGTATTATGCTGATTAAACCTTGCTTATTACAGTCTGGGCCTCTCTGGTGGTCTCTCTCTGGGGGTCGTAATCTGGGCACAACACAACTATTTCAAGATTTATATACAAGTCAAGGCAATAATCTCTGACTACCAAATTATATCAAAGTGTAATTTAACCATCTCTTTCCAGAAACAATTGTTATGTGCTGCTAGCATGTACTTCAAACTTAGAATTACTTAGCCCAGATATACCTAGGAGTAACTGATGGGGCTTAGGAGTGTGGTTCCATAGTAGAGCAGTTGCTTAGGATGTGAAAGGCCCTGAATTATACCCCAGCTGTGCTTTGAAAAAACAAACAATCAAAAAAAAAATAAGAATGCAGACTAGAGAGATGGCTCTGTGGTTAAGAGCACTGTCTGTTCTTCCAAAGGATCTGTGTTAGATTCCCTGTATCTACAGAGTGGCTCACAACCATTCATAAGTCCATTTCCAGGGATCCACTTCTCTTCTCTGACTTCCATGGGTACCAGGCATGCTTGTTGGTACACAGATGTATGCAGGCAAAACACCAACACACATTAAATAAAATAAACATATGGAATAAACAAGAATGACAGAGGGGCTTTTAATTCACCAGGGTTTTCTGTATACTCAGATAATTAAATATTCCTCATTGTGTCAGAGTCAGTGATAAGTGCTCACTCTCCATTTAATTCTATTTGCTATTGCAGACACACACAGAAAGGTTACAGTCAGCAGATTACCTTGCTGGAGGTTGCAGCCATGTAATTGGATTTTGGATAATCGTTGTATATGTAATTGAGAGGAAGTCATGTGTGCTGAAAGAAATTTACTCAGGATGGTGGGGCTTCTGTGACTTGGGTGGCTATAGCGCGCAGTCTGCCACCAATTGTGCTGTTTATACAATGTGAGAAACAATCTTTCCTGCATTAAGCCATTGAAACTTTAGAGATATTTTAGTTTTTCCTGACAGACACATCTACCCACTAGTAATAAGAGCCTGTGACAAAAAAATCCAGAAATTAAGTTAAATTCTTTCCTTTCCTTTTCCTCTCTTTTCTTTTCTTTTCCTGTTCCTCTCCTTTCTTTTCATTTCCTTCCTTCCTCTCTCTACTCTTTTTTCCTTTCCTTTCCTTCCTTCTTTCTTTCCTTTCCCTTCCCTTTCCTTCCTTCCTTTCTCCTTCTCTCCACTCTCTCTTCCTTTCCTTCCTTCCTTTTCTCATTTCTAACAAGATAGGATTTGAACCACACACACATACACACACACACACACACACACACACACACACACACACACACACACCTCTGTCTCACTTGAAATGAAGTAAAATTCTTTAAGCTGAAGAAACACAAGGCTTGGAACTATAGTCACACAGGTCATTCTGATCTAGCACTACAGCTAACCACAGGCTCACTAATATAATGATAATAAATGACCAGAGGAATAGCCTGCCATTTCCTTTTTATCACAGTTCTTACCTGGAATGTATGACATAGATGAACAACTACTGACTATATTCTGTGCCATTGCAGTGCTTTGAATGAAAAGTTGTCCCCATATGTTGATAGGAAGAAGCACTATTGGGAGATGTGGCCTTGTTAGAGAATTTTGTTGGACGAAGTGTTACTGGGATGAGCTTGAGGACTCAGAAGCTCAAGCTAGGCCTAATGCATCTCAGTTTCTTACTGCTGCCTACAGATCCAGATTTAGAACACCCAGTTACCTCTCCAGCACCATGTCTGACTGCTTGCCACCATGGTAACAATGGACTAAACCTCTGAAACTGTAAGCCAGCCCCAATGAAATGTTTTCCTTTATAAGAGCTGCTGTGGTTATGGGTCTCTTCACAGCAATAGAAGCCCCGAGACCGCTATTCATGTGGAGCAGTGCAGTTCTAACAACTAAGTGCTTACTTACTGTTCTGCCAATCTTGGTTTTTCAGATGGTTTCAGTGTCTTGCTGTGGGCTCAAGAGATTCTTGTGATTTAGCCTTCTAAGTGTTGGGACCATAGGCTCATGTCTCTGTTGCAGTCTGTTGTGTTTTGTTGTTGACACAGGGCCTCATGGAACCCAGGACAGCCTCAAACTCACTATGTAGCTGACAGCAACACTAAATTCTTCACCCTCTGCCCTCTCCCTTTCAAATGCTGGAATTTTAAGTGTGGATACTGTAACAGACTTAATTTCCTTTATCTCTTATCTCTCAGAACAAATCCTTTTTCTTTCCTGTCAGGAAAACCACATCCTGCCCCACAGGAAAACAGTCATCTGGCTCCCTGTCAGAGACAAAAATTTGTTCCCTGGATCTCTTAAGGAAGGATCTGCTTCATAGCCGCAGGGAGCACAGTCATCACGTCCTTCTAGTCCTTAGCGGCTGCCTAACCTGGATCGAGCACCTAGATGCATTGTTGGAGTCAGGCCTTTCTGGAGCATCCACTATCCAATGACTCACATGAGGAAGAGATCTAAAAGTTCTGCTATTTGGGCCTGGGGTGATTTTAAAGAAAATGACCCCCAAAGGGAGAGGCACTATTAGGAGATGTGGCTTTGTTGGAGTAGGTATGGCATTGTTGGAGGAAGTATGACTCTTTGGGGATGAGCTTTGAGGCTATGCTCAAGCTAAACCCAGTGTCACACATCACTTCTTGTTGCTTGCAAAAGATAGGACTCTCAGCTCCCTGTCCAGCACCATATCTGTCTGCAGTTCACCATGTCCTGCCACGATACACTGAAGCTCTGAACTCTAGGTGAGCCACCCAATTAAATATTTATCTGTATAAGAGTTGTCATGGCCATGGTGTCTCCTCACAGCAATAGAAACCATAAAAACAGACAGGGCCTAACAAAGAACAGCCAAAATGGGCAACATGATGTTCTGAGATTCTTGTTGGACTGAACTAATTGGTCTGTATTGAGCCTGTGTGGTCATCCATCATCTCCCTCTGTTTTTCATTCCTTTCAAGCATGTTAACCCCTAGTAAGTAGTGTGTACTTCAGACAGTATGACAGTCTCTGTTTCCCAAGGGCCAAGGCACTTTGATTTCTGGAGTTACCTCTGGCTTTCTATTTTTTTCCCCTCAGCATTCTTTTAGTGCCTCTGATTACCAGCACCTGGGAGTTTCACAACCACAGTGCAGGCATCAAGGAAGAGCTACAAAGCATTCCAAAGGGAGACACCACTAGGCCACATCTCAGATGGCTTACTCATGGAGACCTTGCTATTGAACATCCAAATAAAAATTGGCAGCCTCCCCATAGAAACTCTCTTTAAAAATGCTCATGATGTGCCTAAAGTTCCTCTCCTGGGCCACCAGAAATGTCAGAGATGTTCCCACCGCCATGGAAGCATGCCTGCCAGGTGTTGCCACAGAAGTACCTTGTCCTCTGGACTCAAAACATTGGTCCTCTCCAGGAGTTGTTTTCCTCCTTTGGTTCACTCAGCAATGAAGGAGTCAAATGAAGCCTTCTGTGAGAAGTCTGTTACCAAAGTTAACCTCTCAGGTACCTTGAAACGTGGCATCGCCATTTTGCTGCAGGCTGATCAAAAGAGACTCCAAGGTCATTAATGCTGCCAAACTCAGGACAGTTTATGACAAACAGGTCCAGCAACACAAGAGGCACCGGCTAGATGATGTCACCGAAGCATGTAGAATTGCAGTCAACAATTTTCAATGTGATGACCTTGAAATTACAGGGTGTTTCACCTCAAAGGGGTTGGGAGGGCTTTAATTCCTATAGCCATGTTGTTAATCTGTTCAATGAAAAATGATATACAGAAACCTCAGTCTCAAGACAATGGTTTCATTTTAATAGAAATGTGGGAAATTTTGCATTACAAGGAAATTATCCAATGCATCTGTGTGACTAGCCAAAAAGCAGTGCTCATATAGGATGCAGATATCAATGGAGAGCTAGACACTGAGAAAAGCAAGGTGTTTTTAAAGCAGACTTTTAGCAACTGATTAAGCCCAACATGTTCCTTGTTGGCAATGTTGTGTGAAAGCTTCTTATTGCCAGGTATGGTGGTGCATGCCTTTAATCCCTGTTGAGTTTGAGGCCTGATTGCCGCTTCCCCTCCCTCTATTCCTCCCAGTTCATCTCCACCTCTCCTTCTTTTCATATCCACTTCCTTTCGGTCTTTCATTAGAAAGCAAACTTTTTTTTTTTTTTGTTTTTTCGAGACAGGGTTTCTCTGTAGCTTTTTTAGAGCCTGTCCTGGAACTAGCTCTTGTAGACCAGGCTGGCCTCGAACTCACAGAGATCCGCCTGCCTCTGCCTCCCGAGTGCTGGGATTAAAGGCGTGTGCCACCACCACCCGGCTAGAAAGCAAACTTTTAAGAAACAAGAAAAATGTAAAATATAATAATATGGAACAAAAACTAGGCTTCTTAAATATTCTGCGAAGTCTTAGCTGTTGTCACAGGTCACTCAGAGCACAGGGATAGCTGCTGAGTGTATTTAGATACACAGTTCTACTATTCAAATCAACTATCAGCTATGTAGCACCATTACTCAGTAACATAGTCATATTCTCCATTTATTCATTCCTTCACTCATTCATTCATCAGATATGAGGCAGGGTTTCCCTAGGTAGACCAAGCTGGTTTTGAATTGGTGACAATCCTCTTACCTCAGTCTCCCACATGCTAAGATTACAGGTGTGTAGCATCACACCTGGCTCTACTCATCTCTTTTAAAGGATAAAATTGGTTTCTAATAGAGATCACATAGTCCAAATACATAGTGAGGAAAAAAAAAAACCAGAGTTCCCCAGTTAGTGAAAGGATTTCTCTTCTTTTAGAGAAACAGTGTGGTGTGAAATGTGCTTTTGTTGTATTATTTGAGGATCATACAATTGCTATGACACATATTTCCTCTATAATTCAGTAATGCAATTCTGACATAATAAAAAGATTGATAGATGAAAGCAAAAAAATGTATTAAGCATAAATAGCCTTGTTAGAAGCCTATAAATTATACTCAAAATTTAGAGTTGTGTAAAATATTAGTAATGTGTACTGTAACTATAAGACTGGCAAAATATGTAAGGTTTTAAATGTAAATCATAATTAAGCAAATTATATGTTAAAAGGCTGAGACAAGAGGACTATTGTGAGTCTGAGGTCAGCCTGCCTGTATGGTGAATTCCAGGACAACCTGAATGAAGCACAGTGTGAGGTTTTGTCTGTCTTACTTTCTTTTTGTTACTCTGATAAAATACTTTTACTAAAGAAACTTAATGGAGAAAAGGTTTGTTTCAGTGTATAGTTCAAGGTTATGGCAGGGAAGTAAAGATAATAGGAGCTTGAAGCAGCTCATCACATTAAGTCTGCAGTAAGAAGAGAGCAATGAATGCATGTGTGTCAGTCTTCTCCTGGCTTTTCCTGTTATATATAATCTAGGTCTAGGAATCCCTAGAGTCCATGTCTAGGGAATGGCTCTACCCACAATGCTACATCAATTAGTAAAATCGGGATAATGACAGACATTTTCAGAGACTTACTTTAATTTAGATAATCCTTCACGCATGTACGCAGAAGCCCATTTTCCAGGTGACTTTAGATTCTGTCAGGTTGACAACACAAATTATTACAGTCTCAAAAAACCCCACAAAATCATGGCAAGGATGTTAGCTCAGCTGGCAAAGGAATTTGCTACCTACGCTTACAACCTGAATTTGATTTCTGGGAATCAAATGATGGAAGAAACCAATTCATGTAAGTTATCCTCTGACCTATACACACCACGTTATGCCATGCATGCATCCACTCCATAAATAAAATGTAATTTAATTAAAAATATGCCCAAAGACAGAATACTATTATGCAAAGAAAGCAGCATAAAATTACAGGACAAAATTATGATCACGCTACCCCTAGGCTTATGGTTATGTGGCCCCTGTTGGCGAGGTTTAGTAGGCTGTAATTCTAGGTTTGCAACTATCCACCCCCAAATGATTTATGTTTATAACTGTTCAGCAGGCCTATTCAAGTTATCTGTTCATGTGTGCTTGTGCCTGGATCTCCCTAACATAGCAATCATGTGTCATTGGTTCCTGGCATCTCCTGTTTGTGTGGTGAAATGCCATGGTACATCCTCTTTTCTAACTACTCCATATATGTAGTATAATATAGAAGGAAGTAACTGGGAAGGATGGTTGGGAAGTCGGTGCTTGTGGTTCTTCTATCTTGCTTATATACTACTCGAAGTGTATTATACTTCCCTCTCTCCTTTTGCATTTTGTTCTGTGTTCTAAATGGAGTTAACAAACTATATATGGTTCAAGAATAATAATTTGGTCTTTAAACCTTCCTGTTTTGTAATGTCTGGAATATCTCACTAATACAACAGTATTGCATAAAATTGGCTTTGTATGTGATAAGGCACTGTTCTTTTGTCTTTCTACTAAGTACTTCATTACTCTTACTAGAAATTAGAGGAGACCCCATTAGTACTTTCCCTGCCTCATAAGAAAGCATACTGTTTTTTTTTTCACTTCAATCATTATGATGGCTTTAAAGTAACCTCAAAACTTATTTGATGTAGGTATATCAAAGAGTTCCACAATAGCCTGGAATTGAGTATAACAAAGGTTTATTTATTTGCGGGATAAACTTACAGTCAGGGTAGTGAGCCTCAGTCCTCTGTGTGCACTGGAAGCTGGGAACTGAATCCAGAAGAAAAGAAGGCTGCACATACACTTTTTGTCTGCACTTATTGTACCTGAGACCACGCCCAAAATGGGCTGGCACCTAAAAGGCTATTGGCTGAAGGAGTTCCCACAATTTGATACTCTGTATTTTGATATGCAAGGGCTAATTTCCTTCTTTTCGAGCATGGTGAAAGTGCTAATATGTAACTTCTAAGACTAAATCATATTAGCACTGTGTCTTCTTCCTTTACTTGGTATAGCATCATTTTCCACAGGGATGTTCTGTGTGGCCAAAGAATCATCCTCAGTAGCCATAGTTTTGGTCTCGAATGAGCCAGTTAAGTGTATAGTAAAAAATGTATAGTAAAGAGCAGGAGATAGAGAGACACATATATATGTAGGTATGTATGTAGGTAGATAGCCAAACATCATTACTTTGTGTGCTCAAAACATCTGACAGAAATAGACTAGGGAAGCCCTGCTGAGGCTGTCAACTGGACTTTCTAATAAGGAGAGTGCCAGGCAGAGCAATGTCCCAATGGGTGAGGCTTGAAAGTAAAAGAACAAAATAGCAATAGATAGAGATAATATCATCAAGATGGGCGGTTGTGACATAGGCCTTTAATCTCAGCACTTGGGAGGCAGGGGCGTAGTGAGGAGCTGTGGGCAGGCCTGCTTTTCGTCCCTCCGCCCGGCTCCTGGCCACCGGCTAGCTTTACCCGAAATAACAACACACAAACTATATTCATTTAAACACTGCCTGGCCCATTAGTTTCAGCCTCTTACTCACATATTGACTAACCCATATCTAATAAACTGTGTAACACCATGAGTGGTGTCTTACCGGGAAAGATTCAGCACATCTGACCTGGTGGCTGGCTTCATGGCGACTGACCCAGAGAGAAGAGACAGGGCAATTGTCTGAGCCATCTACCTCACTTCCTTCTTCCTGTTCTGTCTACTCCACCCACCTATGTTCTAACCTATTAGGCCAAGCAGTTTTCTTTATTAATTAACCAATGAAATCAACAGATTGATAGAAGACCCGGCTCCATCACAGAGGCAGAGGTATAGTCAGAGGCATAGACAGGTACAGGTAGATCTCTGAGTTCAAGACCAGCCTAGTCTGTAGAGTGAGTTCCAGCCATGGGTACACAGAGAAATTATTTCTAAAAACAAAACAACAACAACAAAGATAATATTATCAAATAGGGCACTTAATGCCCAGTAGAAACCTTGGGGAGTTGATTCAATCAGATGGATTTACATTCTCTTGCTTCTATAAGTTTCCCATGGGTGAAGTCTCAGATTTTTTTCCTAATGGAGGCACTTTCATATCACGGGATAAACAACAATAACATTTGTTGGACATGGTTTACCTTCTAGCTGTTTTCAGGAACACAATGTTTTTACTCTATGGCTCTTTTGTGGTTTGTTCCCTTCCCCAGACAAGGGGCCTTGGAGGATACTCTGAAGCAAACATATTTTGGTCTGCAATGGGGGAGAGAGAAGGCAGTCCCACTTCCAAAGCCAACTTCCCAGTGAGCTCAAATAGCACATGACAATTTAGAAGCAATAATGCGCATGACAAGGGGGAAGGCACCTGCCATGTCAGAACACTTAAGCAACCCTATGGCATGACCAATCTGGTGAGGAATAAAGGCCTTCAGATGGCAGCCATGTGAGCAAGCTTAAACTGGGAACATTCATCTCTGGCCAGACATTCAGATGATTACCACCCTGGCCAATATTGGTTTTACCTTCATAGAAAGCTGTGAATCAGAACTCCTCGCTAAGCTATTGGTATACATTTAAGCTAGAACAATATTTGTTAAATCATGTTTGGGCCTATCAAGTTTAATATAACAATAGGTAACAATGTAAT
Source organism: Arvicola amphibius (assembly GCF_903992535.2). NCBI lineage: Eukaryota > Metazoa > Chordata > Mammalia > Rodentia > Cricetidae > Arvicola > Arvicola amphibius. The sequence continues at coordinate 29,918,674 of NC_052065.1, read as the reverse complement.
GCTCTGCCATGATGGGAAGAGAGGACTAAAGTTTCTTCTCATACTCATGGGAACAGGGTCTCTTGAAAATATCTGACGCCATCTTGTGACACATAAAGAACAAACAAACTATCCAGTTTCAGAAAACATAGAATAAACATTTCTACATTTTATGGAGAGGATTACAACATTGAAATTGTTTAATATTTTTAAGGGTGTGTCATCTTCATGATACTAAAAGCAAACTGAAATAATTTACTTTGCTCTATCTGTGTTTGAATTATAACTGATACCCTCAAGGTAGTCAATGCCTTGCCAGAAACAAAGCAAGCAAGCAAACAAGCAAACAAACAAACAAACAAAAAAAAACCCAAAAGACCTCACATGTTTTTAATAATGTCGTATCATAAATCCTTAAATTTATATTCAGGATGCTGCAATCTAAACTGACTACTCTTTTCTATTGAGAAAAATACATCTACTTAATTTACCATTAGACTTAAGCCAACCATAAGAGTTGGAGGCTTGGTCTGAGATACCTGCCCAGCAAGGAGCCAATAGTCTGAAACAGAAGACCCAGTGGAGGGGTAAGTGTGTTTCTGAACAGCAGGCTGAGGAAGTCCGGATCATGGAACACAGATATTCCTCGACCCCCTTATCTTTCTGGTCATTCTGGAGGGGTTTCTCCCTGTGCCTTCTGCCCTTCTCTCCTTATCCCATCCCAGCATCCCTAAGGCACCGCTCCACTCCTTAAGGGCCACAAAACCACCCTGCTTAGCCTGTATTGGGGTTGGGACCTTGTGGTGAGTGGCGGGAGATCCTTTGTTTCACTCAGCTTGGCGGTGGTGAGCTGGACCTTTTGTCTGTGAGATACCTGCCCAGCAAGGAGCCAATATCCAGTAACAAAAGACCCATTGGAGGTGTACCTGCCCAATAAGGAGCCCTTATCCTGTAACAAAAGATCCATCAGAGGGGTTCCTGGCCAACAAGGGGCCATAATCCTGAACCAGAAGAACTATTGGAGAGCATTTGAAGGAAGAGATGGGCAGGCGCCAGGGCAAGAATCCCTCCAACAATCTGAAAAACAACATGAAAACACCAGAAGGACTGGAACACCATAATCTTGAAGAAATGGAAAAAATTGACATTATGAAAGTGATAGAGACCCTTAAACTGGATATGAAAAACTCCCTTAAAGAAATGGATGAGAAATATAACAAAAAGTTTGAAGAAATGAGTAAATCCATAAATGATGCCCTGGAAAACCAAGAAAAAACAATCCAACAGGTAATGGAAACAGTTCAAGATTTGAACACTGAAATGGAGGCAATGAAAAAAACACAAACCTAGGGCCGGCTGAATATGGAAAATCTAGGAAAACTAACAGAGACTACAGAAACAAGCATAACCAATAGAATACAAGAGACAGAAGAAAGAATCTAGATTCTGAAGATACCATAGAGAAAATAAACGCACTGATCAAAGAAAACAGCAAATCCAACAAATTCTCATCACAAAACATTCAGGAAATCTGGGACACAATAAAAAGACCAAACCTAAAAAAATAGGAGTAGATGAAGGAGAAGAATTACAGGTTGAAGGCCCAGATAATATATTAAACAAAATTGTAGAAGAAAATTTTCCCAACCTAAAGAAAGATATTCCTATGAAGGTTCAAGAAGCATACATAACACCGAATAGACTAGATAAAAAAAAAAAAAAACTTCCCCTTGCCATATAATAATCAAGACACAAAACATACAGGTCAAAGAAAGAATATTAATAGCTGAAAAGGTAAAAGGTCAAGTAACATATAAAGGGAAACTTATCAGAATTACACCTGATTTCTCAATGGAAACCATGAAAGCCAGAAGAGCTTGGATAGATATGCTACAGACACTAAGGGAACATGGATGCAAGCCTAGACTACTATACCCAGCCAAGCTATCATTCACTATCAATGGAGCAAACAAAATATTCCAGGAAAAAACAAATTTAAACAATATGTAGCCACAAATCCAACCTTACAGAGAGTAATAGAAGGAAAATCACAACCCAAGGAACCCAACAATGCCAACACTGCCTACAATAACTCAGCCATCTAGTGACCCTTCACCAGTACAACTCAAAGAAAGGTAACACACAAATTCTACTACAAAAAATGACTAGAGTGGGGCTGGAGAGATGGCTCAGCGGTGAAGAGCATTGCCTGTTCTTCCAAAGGTCCCGAGTTCAATTCCCAGCAACCACATGGTGGTTCACAACCATCTGTAATGAGGTCTGGTGCCCTCTTCTGGCCTTCAGGTATACAAGCAGACAGAATATTGTATATATAATAAAAATAAATATTTAAAAAAATGACTAGAGTTAACAACCACTGGTCATTAGTATCATTGAATATCAATGGACTCAATTCACCTATAAAAAGGCACAGGCTAAGAGATTGGATAAGAAAATAGGATCCAACATTCTGCTGTTTACAAGAAACACACCTCAACCACAAAGACAGACATCTACTCAGACTAAAGGGTTGGAAAAAGGTTTTTCAAGCAAATGGACCTAAGAAACAGGTGGGTGTGGCCATATTAATTTCTAACAAAATTGAATTCAAACTAAAATCAATCAGAAGTGATGGAGATGGACATTTTATACTCATAACAGGAATAATTCATCAGGAGGAAGTCTCAATCCTGAATATCTAGGCCCCTAATATGAAGGCACCAACTTATGTAAAAGAAACACTTCTAAAACTAAAGGCAGTCATCAAATCACACACACTAATAGTAGGAGACTTCAACACACCTCTATCACCAATGGACAGGTCAATCTGACAGAAACCTAACAAAGAAATAAGACAATTAATGGAGGTAATGAAACAAATGGACTTAACAGACATCTATAGAACATTCCACCCAAAAAGGAAAGAATATACCTTCTTCTCTGCAGCTCATGAAACCTTCTCGAAAATTGACCATAAACTCAGTAACAAACCAAACGTTCACAGATACAAAAAAAAAAATCAGTAACCACCTGTGTCTTGTCAGATCACAATGGATTAAAGCTAGAATTCAACAACAATGCAACCACCAGAAAGCCTACAAACTCATGGAAAATTAACAGTCAACTACTGAATCACTCCTGGGTCAAGGAAGAAATAAAGAAAAAATTTAAAGTCTTTCTTGAATTTAATGAAAATAAAGACACAACATATTAAAACTTATGGGACAGTATGAAAGCAGTGCTAAGAGGAAAGTTCATAGCAATAAGTACCCACTTAAAGAAAACGGAGAAAGCACACATTGGATACTTAACAGCACACCTGAAAGCTCTAGAAAAAAAGAAGCAGACTCATCCTGGAGGAGTAGAAGACTGGAAATAATCAAACTGAAGACTGAAATCAACAAAATAGAAACACAGAAAACAATCCAAAGAATCAATGAAACAAAAAGCTGGTTCTTGGAGAAAATCAACAAGATTGACAAACCCCTATCCAAACTAACCAAACGGCAGAGAGAGAACATGCAAATTAATAAGATCAGAAATGAAAAGGGGGACATAACCACAGACACAGAGGAAATTCAAAGAATCATTAGATCTTACTACAAAAGCCTGTATGCCACAAAATTGGAAAATGTAAAAGAAATGGACACTTTTTTAGATAAGTACCACATACCAAAGTTAAAGCAGGACCAGGTGAACAATCTATATAGTCCTGTTAGTCGCGAAGAATTAGAAACTGTTATCAGAAACCTCCCTATCAAAAAAAGCCCAGGACCAGATGGTTTCAATGCAGAATTCTACCAGAACTTCCAAGAAGACCTAATACCTATACTCCTTAAGGTATTTCCTAATATAGAAACAGAACAGTCATTGACAAATTCCTTTTATGAAGCTACAATTACCCTGATACCGAAAGCACACAAAGACTCAACCAAGAAAGAGAATTACAGGCCAGTCTCACTCATGAACATTGATGCAAAAATTCTCAATATAATAATGGCAAACAGAATCCAAGAACACATTAGAATAATTATCCACTATGATCAATAGGCTTCATCCCAGAGATGCAGGGCTGGTTCAACATACGAAAGTCTATCAATGTAATCCATCATATAAATAAACTGAAGGAAAAAAAAAACATATGATCATTTCATTAGATGCAGAAAAAGCATGTGACAAAATTAAACACCCTTTATGATAAAGGTCTTGGAGAGGTTAGGGATACAATTGTAATACCTAAATATAATAAAACCTATTTACAGCAAGCTGACAGCTAACATCAAATTAAATGGAGAGAAACTCAAAGCCATTCCACTAAAATCAGGAAAACGACAAGGCTGTCCACTCTCTCTATATCTCTTCAATATAGTGCTTGAAGTCCTTGCAATAGCAATAAGACAGCATAAGGAGATCAAGGGGATTTGAATTGGAAAGGAAGAAGTTAAACTTTTGTTATTTGCAGATGATATGATAGTGTACATAAGCGACCCCAAAAACTCAACAAAGAACTCCTACAGCTGATAAACACCTTTAGTAATGTTGCAGGATACAAGATCAACTCCAAAAAAATCAGATGCCCTCCTATATACAAAAGATAAAAAAGCAGAGAGGGAAATCAGAGAAGCATCACCTTCCATGAAAGCCACAAATAGATAAATTATCTTGGGGTAACTCTAACCAAGGAAGTGAAAGATGTATTTGACAAGAACTTTAAGACTTTGAAGAAAAGAAAATGGAAGGATCTCCCTTGCTCGTATATTGGGAGGATCAACATAGTAAAAATGGCAATTCTACCAAAAGCAATCTATAGATTCAATGCAATCCCCATTAAAATCCCATCAAAATTCTTCAGAGACCTTGAGAGAACAATAATCAACTTTATATGGAAGAACAAGAAACCCAGGATAGCCAAAACAATCTTATACACTAAAAGAACTTCTGGAGGCATTACCATCCCTGACTTCAAACTCTATTACAGAGCTACAGTATTGAAAACAGCTTGGTATTGGCATAAAAACAGAGAAGTCGACCAATGGAATCATATAGAAGACCCGGATATTAACCCACAAACCTATGAACACCTGATTTTTGACAAAGAAGCTAAAAGTATACAATGGAAGAAAGAAAGCATCTTCAACAAATGGTGCTGGTACAACTGGATGTTAACCTGTAGAAGAATGAAAATAGATCCATATCTATCACCATGCACAAAACTCAAGTCCAAATGGGTTAAAGACCTCAATACTAATCTGAACACACTGAACCTGATAGAGGAGAAAGTGGGAAGTACTCTACAAAACATGGGCACAGGAGACCACTTCCTATGTACAACACCAGCAGCACAGACATTAAGGGCAACATTGAATAAATGGGACCTCCTGAAACTGAGAAGCTTCTGTAAAGCAAAGGACACTGTCACTAAGACAAAAGGGCTACCTACTGACTGGGAGAAGATCTTCACTAACCCCACAACAGACAAAGGTCTGTTCTCCAAAATATATAAAGAACTCAAGAAACTAGACTTTAAAATGCTAATTAACCCAATTAAAAAATGGGGGCACTGAACTGAACAGAGAATTCTCAACAGAAGAAGTTCGAATAGCCAAAAGACACTTAAGGGCATGCTCAACCTCCTTAGCAATCAGGGAAATGCAAATCAAAACAACGCTGAGATACCTTCTTACACCTGTCAGATTGGCTAAAATCAAAAACACCAATGATAACCTTTGCTGGAGAGGTTGTGGGGTAAGGGGTACACTCATCCATTGCTGGTGGGAATGCAAACTTGTACAACCACTTTGGAAATCAGTGAGGTGGTTTCTCAGGAAATTCGGAATCAACCTACCCCAGGATCCAGCAATACCACTCTTGGGAATATACCCAAGAGATGCCCAATCTTACTACAAAAGCATTTGTTCAACTATGTTCATAGCAGCATTATTTGTAATAGCCAGAACCTGGCAACAACCTAGATGTTCTTCAATGGAAGAATGGATACAGAAAGTGTGGAATATATACACATTAGAGTACTACTCAGCGGTAAAAAACAATGACATCTTGAATTTTGCATGCAAATGGATGGAAATAGAAAACCCTATTCTGAGTGAGGTAACCCAGACCCAAAAGGATGAATTTGGTATGTACTCACTGATCATTGGATTCTAGACATAAATAAAGGTCAGTGAGCCTATAATTCCAGATCCTAGAGAAGCTAAATAAGAAGGTGAACCCAAAGGAATACATATAGTTATCCTCCTGTATATTGGAAGTAGACTAGATTGTCAGGCAAAACTTGGGATCTTGGGGGTGGGGGTGGGGTGGCGGTAAGGGGTGATGGGGAGATGTGGATAGAAAAGTGAGGAGGGGACCATGGGGAGACCCTGGAGGAATGGGATGGTTGGGATGGAGGAATGGTGGATGGGGTGCAGGGGAGAAGATATCTTAATTAAGGAAGCCATTTTAGGGTTAGCAAGAGACTTCACTCTAGAGGGGTCCCAGGTATCCATGGAGATGCCCACAGCTAGTTCCTTGGGCAGCTGAGGAGAGGGAGCCTGAAATGGCCCTTTCCTATAGCCATACTGATGAATATCTTGCATATCACCATAGAAGCTTCATCTGGCGTTGGAGGGAGTTAGAGACAGAGACCCACAATGGAGTGCAGGACTGAGCTCCCAAGGCCCACATGAAGAGCTGAAGGAGGGAGAACAAAAGCAAGGAAGTCAGGACCGAGAGGAGTGCGCCTACCCACTGAGACTGCGGGGCTGGTCTAATGGTAGCTCACCAAGGCCAGCATGACCTGGACTGAAAAAACATGGGATCAATCCGGACTCTCTGAACATGTCGGACAATGAAGGCTGACTGAGAAGTCAAGAACAGTGGCACTGGGTTGTGATCCTACCGCATGTACTGGCTTTTGGGGAGCCTATTCTGTTTAGATGTGCACCTTCCTGGACTCAGATGGAGTGGGCTGGATCTTGGACTTCCCTGACTTCTCCTTGGACTGGCAAGGGAGGGGGAGGGGAGTTAAGGGAGAGGAGGGAAATGGGAGGTGGGGAGGAGGTGGAAATTTTTAATAATTAAAATAACTAAATAAAACAGAAAAAAAGAGTTGGAGGCTTGCAGCTGTGATGTGGGTCACAATGCTGCAGCAGAGCTATTTAGCAGCACACTTGAGTTGATTCCCTTCCTATTTTCTGGGCCTGTTTTGTGACCATGCTAAGGTCTTGGATTCCTGATAAAAGATCTCCCTTTGTTAGAGGGAGAAAAGTTTCAGTTGTGGCAAGTTTTTCAGTTTTACCTATTGAAGCTAAGCTGAGAAAGGGATAGGTATCTTGTTTGTTTTTCTCTACCAGTGCACCTATGGCAGCCAAGCAGTCATGTAGAAAGAAAGGCATCAAGATTAAGACAGGAAAGAAACCAGGTAATCAAGAAAGATTGTAAACCTGTTGTTGTGGGTAACAAACAGAGAATGCTTGAGACATGCCTGTGATGTAGAAATAGGAGGGCATGGAGTTATGAAAGTTTTTATGAGCCTAGTGGCCCAGCCCTTTCTGAGTGGATGCTTTTTTCCAGATTACTAGCCTGTTCCTATTCTCTGTCATATTTTTCCATTCTTAATAAACAATCTCTATTTTTATTTCTAATTGTGTGTTCATGTCTTTTTTCACCTTTTTTTGCTGTATGACAAAAGAACCCAGAGACTTCAGTGAGTGCACCCCTAGCCCTAATCATGTGGCCATGATAACGCATGGCCACAAAAAGCGAAAGCAAATTTTAGAACCAGAGAGACATAGTTTAAGTAATTCTGATTCTGTTACTTTCTAAGCACACGACTCAGCACAACAATACTGTCTTAGAGCTTTTTATTGCCATCTCTAAAGTGAACATATTGAATTGTTCAACAGTGGTATTTGATAAGGACTCACTGAGATAATATATGCTACAAACTTGTTATACAGTAGACACATTTTTTCCTACTTTTATCCATTCACGCCTCTGACCCTTTTATACTTAAAAACATTTGACATTGCCTATATAGTGCCTCTTAGTGGTTTCCTGCCTACCGTGTATGTATGAGAGAGTGTGTGTAATTATATTGCCTGATGCATTACAGAACAAATTGGTTTTGACTAAATTATGGCTGTTGAGATAATTGCTGCCTTTGGAAACAGCTTCATGTCTTTCTTCTTTCCTGTCATTCAGCCTGTCTTTAGAAACACACTTTGGGACAACATTTATGAGTTCTTTAAAATTGTTGTCTGAATACCAAAAAAAAAAAAAAAAAAAAAAAAACACGGTGCTTTCAGTGAACTTATACGTAAATTTGATTTAGAATCTATTCTTCATGTTCTCTTTTCTTGATTTTGAGACAGTGTTTTTCTATGTTCAGTGCTGTCCTTGAACTCATACGCAACCCAGGATGGTCTTGAACTTTTGGCAATTCTCCTGCCTTAATCCCTGAGTGATAGGATTATAGAAAAGCACCATTATACTTACCTTGCTACTTATTCTTAAAAAAATTTGCAGTGTCTGTGTATCTCAACTTTTTCTCCTTAAACAGTGAGACCCAAAGGACAGGACTTGCTCTAAAGGTAGATACTAGAGCCCTACGTTATTCCAATTATATTCAGTAGGTCTGAGGTACAGGAAGGGTTCTGCATCTTAGAAAAGTCTAAAAGGATTTTAATGCACATCAAAGTTTGAAAATAAAAGACATAAACCTTTAATTAATTGTGATTGTAGGGGACTAGAGATACAGCTCAGCAGTTAAGAACACTGGCTGCTCTTGCAGAGGACCCAGGTTTAATTCCCACCATCCACACAGTGGCTCACGGCCATTTGTATGTCCAGTCCCAGAAGATCCGATGTCCTCTTCTGGCCTCCTCAGGCACAGCAGGCATGTGGTGTGTGTGGTACATACAGGTAAAATACCCATATGCATAAAAATAAATAAATTTTTAAAAGTGGATAATTAAGATTATGATATTCTGTAAAACAAGTTTAAAAGGTCTTTCTAGTAACAACCTGCAGACCTTACCACACAAGTCTAAATTGGGAGGTATATCAGTTTTCTTTCCTTTGTGTGTGTGTGTGTGTGTGTGTGTGTGTGGTGTATACATGTGTGTGTATACCTGTGCATTCTCCTAAAGAAACTACTGCAAGGCTGACTGGTCACTGTCTCTGCCTCATTCCTTTGAGACAGATCTCTAACTGAACCTGAATTCGAGCTAGTACTCACCAAGCCCCAGCAATCCTTGGGGTCTCCATCGCCAATAGTACTGGGATTGTAGGTGTGCACAGCCACACTTGGCTTTTTACATGAATATCACAGTCTAAAACCTTATCTTCATGCATGCATAGCAAGCACTCTTACCAACTGAGCCATTTTTTTAAAATGTAGTGAATTTCCTTCTTGTAGCCAATATAACTAATCCACAGGAGAATCTAGCACTTTTTTGTATAATTATACTCTACTTATTTTTACCATTATTCACTGGCACTTTTTTGAACCCGGCATGAACTACTGCAACAGCTTCAAACTGACGTTCCTCTTTCACTCTTGAACTGCTCTACAGCATCATTCCACGTAGCAATAGAAGTTATCTTGAAGTATCAGATCGTGTCACTTCCTAGCTTAAAACTTTTTCATGGCACCCCTGTGCTTGGAATGAAACAGAATGGTTTCCATGTGACTGACAAGCACCCTTATCATGTGTTCATTTCCTCTATGCAATTTTGGACAATTTTCCCCCTTTTCCAGTGGTCATCAACCTGATTAGTTTCTACTTTCTCTAACCCTGCTTTCCACTTCCAGATATTTCCCTTTCAGTCTCTGTGGCCTGGTTTTTCATTATTGTTGCTTTTTTTTAGGTCTCAACTGAAATATCGTCTTATTAATGTTATTTCCCCTCAACACCCCACCCCAAGGTAAAGTTCAATGTCCTTTCACTGTTTTCTCTCTCAATGATCTATTTTTCTTTTGCATCTATGTTACAATTTGAATCTAAGATGTTCTTTGTGAAAGCTCATGCAGTAGTGACTAAGTTGTCAGTCAATAAGCTTTTGGGAAGTGATTGCATCCTAAGGGTTCTGACCTAATCAATGAATTGATACCCTCATAGAGTCATAATATGACATTATCTTTGGGAGACAGTGGGAAGTGAGAGGAGGGGCCTAACACTAAGAAGCCACTGAGGCTATTGAAAGATAGGCACTGTCCCTGACTACTTCCATTCTCTCTTCCTCCCTCCCTATTTCCCCTCCCAACTCTCTCACTCTCTAATTCTCTCTTTCAGCTGTATATGAGATGAGCGTCTTCCTCAGCCACATGATCCTATAGCCATGATGCTATGCTTCACTGTGTGCTCATAACAATGGAGCCAGCTGACCAGAGCCTGAAAATACTCAGCCAAAATAAAGCTTTCCTTCCTTCCTTCCTTCCTTCCTTCCTTCCTTCCTTCCTTCCTTCCTTATCTATTTATCTGTTTATCTATTTATGTGTTTTAATTTTATGTGTATAATGCTTTGACTACATGTATGTCTGTGCATCATTTGCATGCCTGGTGCTAGTGTCAGAGCCCCTGGAACTAGATTTATAGAGGGTTATGAGCTGCCATTTGGGTGCTGAGACTCAAACGCGGTGCTCTGGAAGGACAGTTCCTGCTCTTAACCACTGAGCCATTTCTCCAACCTTCTTCCTTTAAAAATGTTGTCTATGCTAAGTATTTTTTTCATAGTGGCCAAAAGCTAACAAATATTATCTATGGCAACTTATAATTAGTATTTTATTCAGATCCATAATTAGTTGATTATTATTGCTCTCATCTGTGAACTCCTTGTATTTTACAGTGAATGATACAAAATATTAGCTAGCTGTTTTCCCACAACTTCTTCTCAACACATCTTTCTTCTACTTCTATCTGATGGACAAAGAATGTTTTTGATAGATTGAGAAAAAAATAATTGATTACTTTGGTCTGATGTATTTACTTTTTCATTAAAGCTTTTACTGAATCATCTGAGTAAATTCAATAGTGGAGCTTGCAAATAAATAAACCTTAGCTAAGTTTCTTTGAAGACATTTTATGTAATAATTTTTTATTTTATTTTTTAAAACAATCCCTTTTTTAAAATTTACATACTAATTCCAGTTCCCTTTCTTCAAGATGACCTGTGTTGTTGTATTGCTCATTGGAGGAGTATTTGTTTATTGGAGGAGTATTTGTTTATTGTGTGTGAGGCCCTAAATTGAATCACCAGCTTTACAAACAAAACAACACAACCATAACATGAAAGAAAGCTGAGATCCTATTTCAGGAAATGAACAGAGAAAATAAAATTTAAAATATAAAGTTTTGAAGCAGGAAGCCTACCATAAAAAGGATGGAAATAATCTATCATCTACAAGGAAATAAAAACAGAAGGGTCATCTAACATGAAATATCCCATGGATATTTATAGGGATTATAACCTGTATCTCATTATATCACCATCCTAAGCCCTCATTACAGTGAGTTGGTAAAAGGATATTAACATTGATGCTGAGAATCACTGTGCCTGGATGGGATTTCATCAATTATAGACTGCCAATATGTGTCAATAGAGAACCCCTTGTTTATGAATGAAGTTGGCAGCATTAATGGAATAGCAGATGAGCTTTTATAGAAGGAACAGTTGAACAATGACAGTGGAAACAATCTGCCCAGCTGTGAAAATTTCTTAGACAGTCACATTCCTCAAAAGGCCTTCTAGATGAACTGTAGAATCCAGCTGCTACTGGCAGGAAGCAGCAAACCCCATGGAGCCTCCCATTGTGGGTAGAGCTCTGTTTCTAGAAAGATTCTTCCTTTTCATTTAAAAATGTGGTAGTCTTGGGGGAGCCGGAAAGTTGTCTTACTGGGGTTAAGAGCACTTGTTCTTGGAAAGAACCTGGGTTTCCTTCTGAGCACTTGCATCCGGCACCTCACAACTACCTGTTACCCCAGTTCCTCAAGATCTGATGCTCATATATACATATAGGCAATTGCACATAAAATAAATAAATAAATTTAGAACTACTGTGACAGATGATTATAGAAGCTGTGCAGCTGACAGAGCAAGCATAGAACCAACTGTTAGAGGCCAACCATTATTTTGCAGAACAAGTGCTGTCAGCAAGAGAGATTTTTGAGGTTCATATATACACATAAAATTTCTGAAATAATCCTCTGTTTAGATAGGGAATTCAAATGCAAGGAGAATTCAAATGCAGTTAGTTCTTTACCTAGCTGTCCTCAATGTTAACATATTATTCAACTATAGTCGTGGTAAATCTATCAAAACTAGAAAATCATTATTGGCATAATGTAGAGCCTTCAATGAGAATATAATGCAGTATGCTTTCTGTTTTTGAGATAGGGTTTTCCTACATAGCATAGGGTGGCCACGAACTTTTTAGCCTGCCTCAGTCTCCCAAGCGTTGGTGTTACAGGTGTGAGCTACACATCTAGTTCTTGTTCATTTGCTGTATTTGCTGTTTTTTTTTTCTTTCAATCTCTGGTCTTTGAAATCTGCAGTTCAGTTGAATAACAACATGGTTTGCTTATTATGAGTCAGCACACAGCAGGCAAATTTTACTTTGTCCTTGGTTAAGATGAAACATGTACATTTTGAAATGTAGTCAAGCATTCAAACTGTAGCGAATAACTGCATTATTTAGCAGAGAGAACATTTAATCCAGACACCTTTGACTTTTTATTACTTTATTTTATTCTCAATTGAGATTAAGTTTCTACATGTAAATCAGTTTTAAAAAGGAAGACTCTGCCTGACTAACTCAACAACCTGGGCTAAACGACAAGCCAGATAATAACCAACTGCCATCTAATTGGACTTAAGGCTTACTCAACAGGAGGAAATTGATTTCTGTTAGTGGAAATCCAGCCCACAACTTATGACTCACGGTGAGGCCATGGATCATAGAAGAGAACCCACTGCTGCTATTTCACTAAACCAGTATAATCTCTAACTGCATTGTAAACATTTAGGCATACATCCACAGAGAAGTGTAGCTCTCAGACCATACCAAAGAAGTTTCTTTTTTGCAGCAGATGGGGACCTTAAAAGAAAGCCATGACTGAACAGAATGCAGGGAACAACTGGCTATGAGATACCTATATCCAATTAATGCATCTGCAATACAAATTTTGTACCTGAGGAACAACTTGGCAGAGAGATAAAGAGAGAGAGGAGAGATTTGAAGAGCCAGGGAACCAGGACAGGAGTCTACTGTGAGATAGGGTCTTCTATGTATGGCAAGGAAGCTGGAAATCTTGACAATACAGTTGCCTAAACAAGATTTGAACAATGACACCATCAACTAACATGGCAACCTGCTCAGAGGAATTCTCATAAGAAGGCTTCACACCTTGAAAAGGAGCTACATGGAATGGACATTGAGAGAGAGAGAGAGAGAGAGAGAGAGAGAGAGAGAGAAAGAGAGAGAGAGAGAGAGAGAGAGAGAGAGAGAAACTTGGTTAAAATTAAAGACTAAAAGCCCTAAATTTGAGGAGTGAGTGGACACAGGAGAAGGGATAAGGAGAGGGAGGAGGATGTGACTATAGTACTCATATATGATAGTCTCAATAAATATAAACATTTGAAAAATAATTTGGCCATGTGTAATTTCAGAACTCAGAATGTGGAGTGGAGAATTGCTGTAAGTTTAAGGACATTGTCACTATGTAGTGCATACTAGAGCAACTTTAGCTAGGTAGAGAGACTTTATCTTAAAAATATAATTAAGTTAAACTTACGCATTTACTTGTGCATATGCATTCATAGGTGCAAATGCACGTACATATCATGATATTCACGTGTCAATCAGTGAACAAATATCAAGAGCTGTTTTTTTTTTTTTTTTTTTACTTCTACTGTGTGGGATCCAGGAATCAAACTCAGGTTATCAGGTTCGGCAGCAAGTGCCATACTTGCTGAGTAATGTCTCACACCTCTTACCCATCAACTCATTTCTCAGGCCTGAGAGATATCTCTTTAACTGGGTGTGGTGGCATACACGTGTAATTCCAGCCTTCATGAGGAACAGGCAAGAGGATCCTTGTAAGTGAGTTGTGACATGCCTTGGAGGGAACTGTGCAATGCCCTTCCATTTTAATCTTGGTGGGTGGAGCCTGAGTCTGCTCTCTTAGGTGCTTTACTACCTTGCCTGTTTTGGGAAATGCTATACCTCATGGGAACATGTAGAGGAAACTCCTCTCTTTTCATGTTTGTAATATTTATGTGGATGCAATACGTAGAATACTGACTTTGAGGAGCAAAGTGGTGTGGGACATTTAGATAGATCTGCTGGAATTGCTGTGAAAATAATGGCTGGATCTTATATAAGATTATACCTTTGTTTGCTTTCTTTTGCTGTGATCAAACGCCATGACCCAAAATAACTCGGGGAGGAAAAGGTTTATTTTATTTTACAACTCAAATATCACACTCCATCACTGAGGAAAGTCCAGCTCACACATCATCACTGAGGGAGGTCAAGACAGGAACTCAGGGCAGGAATCTGGAGGCAGAAGTTAATGCAGATGCTGTGAAGGAGTGCTGTTTTCTGACTTGCTCCCCCTGGCTTGCCAGCCTGCTTTGTTATACACTCTAGGACCTATCCAGAGGTGGCACCATACACAGTGCCCTTGACCCTCTCACACCCATCAATAACTAATAAAATGCCTTACAGCAGGAACTTTTGCAGGCATTTTCTTAATTGAGATTTCCTCTTACCAAACAACTCTAGCTTATTGTCAAGTTGACACAAAACTAACCAACATTATGCTAATGCAGTTAATATCCACAGGAACCCTAATTATGAAGACTCAGTTAAAGCCAGGAAGTAAAACAGAAGGTTGTTTATGCCTAGATTGTCTCATTAAATATTGCTGGAACTTACTGGCAGTGTCCATCACCAGTTGGTTTATTCTTGCTGCTGGTCTCTAAACCAAGGTTTGGTTCATTCACCTGCCAGTTCTTTTACAAATTATTCTTCTTTAACAGAAAGAAATTTGCATCATTTTCCTGCCCCCAGCTCCATACATGTTCCTCTCTTAAATTCATAGCTCAGTTTTCTTTAATTATTATTGTCCCATACACACACACGAATAAATATATAAATACAACCTGCTAAGTTCATTTAGTGGGATATATGTATATATATGTATATATATATATATATATATATATATATATTAAAGAAAATTATTTAATTAATTTAATTGGTGGCTGGCTTACAGATTCAGAAATATAGTTCTTTATTATCAGGTGGGACATGGTGATGCAGGCAGACACGGTGCTAGAGAGGTAATTGAATGGTCTACATCTGGATACACAAGGAGCAGAAAAGTGACTGAGCCACTGGGCCTGGCTTGAGCTTCTGAAACTTCAAAGCCCATCCCCAATGACACACTTACTCCAACAAGGCCACACCTCCTAGTAGTGCCACTCTCTATGAGTCTATGGGGGCCATTTTCATTCAAGCCACCACATGTGCACACACACACACACACACACACACACACACACACACACACACACACACAAGTTTAGGGCTTACTACTTGGAATTTGATAGCCATTTAAGGGGTTCATCCCTGGTAAAGATTAATTCTCCTTCTTAACAGTTGATAATTGCCTGTATCTCATCATGTAAGGGTGGGGCCCTGTAATACTTCCCCCAACAATGTTGACATATTATTTGGTGGTGTCACTATTCAAGTCTCATTTTGGTAGTCATATTTTAGAGATTACATGGATGTATGTTCATGTGTAGAAGATACCACTTCACAGTTAACTTTTTGGTACCCTTGCTCTTACAGTGTTTTCACTCCCTCTTCTGAAATGTTTCTTGAGCATAGGTGCAGGGGCTGTGTTGTAGATGTATTAATTGGAGCTGGGCTCCCTACTGTCAGTTCTCTGCATTTTGACAAGGTGTAGTTTTCTGCTATGATCGCCCTCTGCCGTGAAAAGAAACATCTTTGGTGAGGGATTATCTCTGTACTTATGCGTGGGTAAAAGGATAAGCAGTTAGAAATTGTATTGGCTAGGAACCCAGCAGAGTAGTAGGTTCTTCTCTCTGGTCCTGGCCTCTCTAAGCCATAGGTAATGGATGAGGTTTCCAGTATTAGGCATGATTTTCCTCCTGTTGAATGGGTCTTGAGTCCAATTAGACTGCTGTTGATTACTGTTAAGACAGAAGTGGCACTATTACTCTTTTCAGGATATCTTGACATTGTAGCTTATAAGTATCACAGTAAGTTAGGGCTATTTATTTATTTCTTCCCTTAGCAACTTGTATGAAATCTTCCAGTATTCTGAAGTTAGTCCTCAGGGCTTTGTCATTAGGTCCAGCTTATTTTTTTTCTAAATTCTGTATCCAAAATGTGTGGTATCTTCAGTAATAGGGACTTATTGTCAACTTTTGGAAGACACCAAGGACAATAGCAATAGTCTATATTGTTTTGGGAGTCTCTTGGTCTTGTCGGACCAAAAACTCTAAAGAAGATTTCTCATGCTTGGTACTGGGGCTTTTGTTAGATAGTATATGGCTCTTGGGGGGAGACATTATCATCTCAAGTGGAATAAATACATTTAGTATATAAATTTTATATACACACTGGGGAAGTATTTAGGCACTTTTAGGTGAATATAAAACAGTATGTTTCCCTATGGCCACTTTAAACATCTTTATTGGTATTTATACACCTCCATCCCTCCTTTCTTTCTGTATCATCTTCCCTCACACCCTCCATTTAAAAGCCCTCCCTGATTTTTTACAATTAAGGCTCACAACCAAAACAACAAAAACTATTTATTTTCACCTTTTATTGAAAAATATTTTTTTCTAACATACTATATCCCAATTATGGTTTTCCCTCCCTCTATACCGTCCAAGGTTTTCCCACATCACCTCCTATCTGGATCCATTCCTTTCTGTTTTCAAGAAAGTAAACAGGCTTCTAAGGGATGATCATAATATAAAATAATATGATAAAACAAAGACTAACACATCAGAATAGGACAAAGCAAACAGGAAGAAAAGAGCCCAAAAGAAGACACAAGAAACAGACATAAAGACCCACTCTTTCTCACAGTCACAAATCCCATAAAAACACTAATCTGGAAACCATACTATACCCACAAAGACATATAGGAAGAAAAGAAAGAAAAATAGCACTAAAATAAAAAGGAAAAAGTAAGAATTAAAAACAAAGGAGAAGCCATCACATGCCATTATGAGACAAGGAACCATTAATGATTCCACTAAGTTTGTCTTTTGTTGGATATCTACTGCTGGATAGGCAGCATCAAAAAGTACTTTGTTTCCCCAGTTAGACTCCCTTGGAGAAAACTGTATTTTGACTTGCAAGCGGTATCAACTGGAGATAGTTTCTGGGTTAGAGTAGAGAGCATGTGTCCATTTCCCCTTTTGGCTCTAGAAATTCGTCTGGCACAGAGCTGTGCAGGGCCTGGCCATTTTGCTTTAGTATCTGTGTATACATATGTGCATTGATCCTGTGGATTTAGAGGGTTGGAATCAAATCCTAAATCATAATCCCGTGAGCTTCATTTCTCTGTTTACTCTATTCATGCTAACAGAAGGTTAAGCATTTATCTCTGACATCCTCTTTTTGTAACATGCACAAGAAAATTGATCTGGCAAGTCCTAAGGGTCCACCTGGCTTCTCCCTCAAGAAGAATAAGAAACAAAACAAAGAACTTATTTGATATCCCAAGGGGGTCCAATCTGTCTTGCCTTTCAATTTCATTTTGTTTCTATCAGGTGTCCTGTGCTGATGATTGAGGTGCTGTCATTGGTACTTGGTTGTCTAGTGTTATTCATAATTATGACACAAAGTCTCATTTAACTCAAGCTGGCCTTGCAGTTTGTCCTGTAGCTGAGGTTCACCTTGCTCTTCTGATCTTGCTTCCACCTTCCTGGTGTTTAGATGACAGGTATGTGCACCTGGCTTGGCTTACCATTTTCCTTCAATTTCTTTTCACTGTCAGCAAGGTCTTATCACCAAGGTGTGGTTATACATTCTGCCACCAAGGATTAGACAGATAGACATCTAAACACCAAAACTTGTGTTTAATAATTGAATCTCAGGAAGCAGTTTGTAGCCTCGGTTTCTTCCCTTGGGAAAAGGCCCCAAGCAGAATTTCCCACCTCCTCACATTTAATGCAAAAGGGCAAAGGTGAAGAAGGCTGGGAACCCAAAGGGAACATTTGATTTATTCCTCACAAAGCAAAGAGATATAATGTCTACACTGCTATAAATAGAAAGGGTTCTTAGAGAAATGATTACTTACAAGTTGTCAGGGAAAACACAAACCTTTAGCCTGTATGCATCTCCATGGTGTGTTCCTCTGTTGTCTGAGTGGACTGTAGAGGAGACTTTTAGTTGATAGCCTGTTTTTTCACTGCCAATCATTGATGCTGACTATTCCATTTCTTTTTAAAGCTGTGTCATTTTTTATTTATGGGAAAAATCCAAAATAGACAGATCTATAAAGAAAATGATCAATTGGCTTCCAAGAACCAGAAGCAGCCTAATGAGTCCAGGTGTCTTTTGGGGGCAGTCAAATGCTGTGGAAATGCCATGATGGTTGCATAAGTGATTGTGCTAAATGTCACTGAATTTCACACTTTTACAAATCTATTTTTTATGCTCTGCAATTTTACCACAATAAAAATTAAATTTCAAAATGGCTTTAAAATCCATTTAATGACCAGTCAACTTGACACAGGCTGGAGTTAGCTGAAAGGAGGGAACCTCAATGGATAAGATGCCTCCAGTAGATCTGACTGTAAGGCATTTTCTTAATTAGTGATCCTTAGGGGAGGGCCCAGAGAACATCACTTTGTTGTTTTTCTCAGGTTCTCAAAGAAAGCAGGCTGAGTCAGCCAGGAAGCAAGCCAGTAAGCAGCACCACTCTAGAGTCTCTGCAGCAGCTCCTGCCTCCAGGTCCCTGCCCTGTTTGAGTTCCTGCCCTGACTTCTTCAGTGATGACCACCAATATGGAAAGGCAAGTCAAGTAAACCCTTTCCTTCACAACTTGCTTTTTGGTTATGGTGTTCCATCACGGCAAAAGAATCCCTAACCAAGACAACCAGGAACTAAGAAATTGCTTCCTCACTGAAGAGGTAATGTAAAGAACATTGCAGTTTGGACAACTTTCACCTGTTACTCTTGGACTCTAGTCATCAAATGTACAGGTTTGTATTTCCAGAGTTGGTTGCATTTAAATTGTACCCAACCTTTAATGTGATGGCTGTCCCTGCAATCTATTCAAATGGCTGATGATCATAGCTGTGAAAACAGTCACATTTTAATGAATGGCTCCTTTTAAATCTCACTGTGTAAGCCTGAGTGCCATGTGCCATATTTAAGAAAACTTTCTTAGGTCGAGGAGATGGTTCCGTGGATAAATTGTTAGCACATTCATGAAGACCTGAGATTGCATCCCAAGGGCCATGTAAGAGGTTGAGGCACTTGCCATTCTGCCTGACAGCCTGAGTTTTAATGGCGCCCCACACCCACATGGTGGAAGCTAAAAACAGCAGACACCACAATATAACTAAATGTAAAAAGAAAGAAAGGGGGGATCTGTATCTCCAGTGGTTGATGAATGGCACAGGAGGGTCAGTGTAGCCCAGTCAATAGAAGAGCACCAGGTTCAGGGTTTTTTTGTTTGTTTGTTTCAGAAAGAAAAACTATGAAGAGAGAAAGGTGCTGTGAACATGAGCATTTCATTCTCCTTCCCTATTCCATAGACTCTAAGATCAAGTGTGTGCTTATGAGCCTTTCTTATTGCTATCACCAACTGTCTGGCAAGAAGCAGGAGGCACAGGATTGGTGTGAGCTCCCGCTTCACAGGGACACAAGTCCACCATGATGGAGAATACATGATGACATTGATATGCTGCTCAATAAATTATTTGAATGAATTCAGCACATAAATTTAGACATAAATATCAGTAAATATTAAATTATAAGTTTTTTAAGGAATGGACTTTCATAAATACCTTATATATTTTGGTATTCTTTTGGGGTTTTTACAAGTTTTCAGTGAACATTTATTAAAGGAGCTAAGTTGAAATACATTTATTTTAAGAAAGAAATTGTAGTCTGGTGTGGTGGTGCATGCCTTTAATCCCAGTACTTTGGAGACAGAGTCAGGTAGATCACTGAGTTTGAGGCCAGCCTGGTTTATATAGTAATTTCTAGGCCAGCCAAGGCTATATAGTGATGGCCTGTCTCATTATCATATTTGACTAACTTTAAGACATTGATTCGAAGAGCACATTGCTTTATGGTCTGTGGACATGGGCAATTAGGACAGAATGGTTTTTTTTTTTATAACATTTGCCTTTTCTTCTTCCCACCCCTTACTCTCTTATTATTTTTGTTATTTAAATCAACTTTTTTTTTTGTTTTCAGAGATAAGGTTTCTTTGTAGTTTTGGAGCCTGTCCTGGAACCAGCTCTTATAGACCAGGCTGACCTCAAACTCACAGAGATCTGCCTGCCTCTGTCTCCTGAGTGCTGGGATTAAAGTCATGTGCCACCACCACTAAGCCTGCAATTTTTAAATTTAAATATATTTTGTTTATGTTCTTCCCCTTCCTGAAGTCCTTCCAGATCCTCTCCCCACTACCCACCCAGCTATATGTTCTTTCTCAAAAAACAAACAAAAACCAATACAATGACAAATCCCCCAGTATCAAGTAAATAAAATAAAAACAACACCCAAAATGAAAAGCAAAGCAAAACCAAACAAAACACCAAACTGAACCAAATAAAAGCGCACAGAAAACTCTAGAGTCCATTATATGATGATCAACCCTCTTGACCACGAGGCCTGTCCTGGAGTGGTTGATGTACCCAGTGTTACTGTTTGGAGAAAACTGATTTTCCCTTTCCCAGCAGGTATAAGTGACAGTCAAGTTCTTAACCTTTACCCTAGTGACCTAGTGACTAGATTTTTATTCATTCATTCATTCATGCATCCATGCATCCATCCATGCATCTATCCATGCATCCATGCATCCATCCATCCATCCATCCATAAAAAATGAGTATATGTATTATTAGTCACTATTTTAACCACAAATTATAACAAATAAAATATAATGTGACAATACAAATATCATCTCATTGAAGTTGACAGTGCAAACCAACAAAAGAAATAAACCCCCACGAGTAGGCACAAGAATCAGAGACCCACTCATTCATACAAGTAGGAGCTCCATAAAGTACTAACCTGAAAGATGTAATATATATGTAGAGGATCTGGTGCATACCCATGTAAGTCATTTATTATGCTAATTCAGTCTCTGTGAATTCATAGGGGGTTTGATCAGTTCATTTAGTGGGCCTTGTTCTCCTGGTGTTCTTCATCCCTTCTGGCTCTCAAACTTCTGCTTCCTCTTACATAGGGTTCCCTGAGCTCTTAGGGATGGGTTTTGATGGTGACATTTCATTTAGAGATGTGTGTTCCAAGGTTTCTCTTTCTCTGTGTAATGTCTGGCTGTTGGTCTCTGTATCTGTTCCAATCTGCTGTGGGAGGAAGCCTCCCAGATGATGACTGAATATATGAGAATAACAGAATATCATTAGGGTCATTTTGTTGTTACTTTTTTGTGGTTTTTTTTTCTTAGACCAGTAGTATCTGGTTTTACCTTAGCTCTCTGGGCTACGTAGTATCTGGTTCTTGGTCACCTGGTAGTGTTGGGTATGGGTTCCATCTCATGGAGTGGGCCTTAAGTCAAAACAGACATTAGTTGGTTACTCCCATGATTCATTAAAAATATAACAAAATAAAATGTGATAAGATGAAACAAAAAACATTACATCTAAGCTGGACAAAACAATTCAACATAGGGAAAAGATCCCAAGAGAAGGCATCAGAATCAGAAACCTACTTGATTGTGTTTTCAGAAATCCCATAAGAACTGGAAGCTATAATATAATATAAGGGCAGAGGACATGACACAGACCTGTTTATGCTCTTTCAGTCTCTGTGAGTTCATATGAGCTTTGCTTATGTTGATTTAGAGTGCCTTGTTTACTTGGTACCCTCCATCCTCTCTGGCTCCTATATTCTTTCTGCCTCCTCTTCAGGGTTTCCTGAGACTTGAAGGGAGGGATTTGAAGGAGACATACCTTAAGGCTGAGTATTTCAAATTCTCTCATTTTCTCTATATTGTCTGATCTCTGTAATTATGAAGACTATTTCTTAAAACAGAATTATTGTATAGTCCAACAATTCTACACTTAGATAAGTAGTCAACTGAATTTAAAACATGTCCACAGAAAATCTGTTCATAAATATTCATAGGGGCACTTTTCCTAGTACTCAGAAAAGTGGGAAAATACCAGATGTTCATCATCAATTGAATGGACAAAGAAAAACTGACATATATATGCAATTGAATTTTTTGAAAACAATGGGATGAACCTTGAAATTATGCCAAGTGAAAAGACCATGTAATTGTATCCCATTTATATGAATCACAATGGGCCACATGCTGTATAATTTCATATGAATAAAAATCTCCTGAATATTGTATAAAGTACAAGGTTCTTGTGCATACAGATCAGCACTAGAGAAATCAGGATGGTTAAACACACAGGTTTATCTCTTCAAAGGAAGGAGATGTTTATCTGTTTTCCACTGAGCCTGCTAGGAATGGTGGTAGTTTACAAACTAGTGGTCTTTTGCTATCTGCAGGGCTAGGCTTCACGTGAATTCCCCCAAATACTATGTTGTTTATATCAGACTTTTCCTCTTCAGATCTTGAGCATTTCTTTCACTCCACAAAATCCATCCTTATGAGACATGTCACTTGTACTTTGCAACATCCTGAGAATCTTCTATATTATTTCGGGGCCAGGATAATCCCAATTCCCACAGGTGTCATGTTTACCTCAGTCATTTCCCCAGACCCTTTTCTTGAGCATTGTTTCTGAGTCAAAAGAACCTATCTTTATGGAAGATGCCATACATATTTTGGAAAGAATTTTAATGTAAGCATGTCATAAGCTTTGGTGTACACTCAAAACCGAGTTGTCATTAGGAAACTTCATTTCCAAAAATTTTCTGTGCTTAAATATGGCTAAAATAAACTGTTTGGTGTCAGACTCTAAAAGTTTTAACCAGCACCACCTAACTATGTTGAGCTGAATCACATCTTCTTGCCTCTTTCAGGTTTTTCCTCTGATGGCCCTGGTATTTGTACAAAATATGTCAATAATTTCTTGAGACTAAAAAAATAGACATGATATTTTTTCAGGTTAAGAAATTTATCTAATCTGTTACTTGCGATAATTTTATAGCTTCATAAATATATTAATGTCCCATTGAATTCTGTAAGTTATGTGAGTTATTTTTTTCCTACACAAAACACTTTTGACATAGATTTATTTGTATCTAAGAAAAGATGATCAGAGCTGGTGAGATGATTCAATTCTTGCTGTAAAGCTTGGCAAACTGAGCTCAAGCCCTGGGAACCACATGGCAGAAGGAGACAACTGAATCTCCTCCCCCTTCCCTCCCCTCCCTTCCACCCATACCCCCACTCCACCCCTCTCCAAAGACAAAGAGCCATCAGGGTTCCCTTCACTATGTTAAGTCCAAGGTCCTCCCAGCTCCCCCTAAGTCCAGGAAGGTGAGCAACCAAACTGACAAGGCTCACAGTGAGCCCGTCCATGCTGTAGAGTTCACGTTCATTGCCATTGTTCTTGGTTTCTTAGTCCTCCTCCACCGTCAGCCACATTCAGAGAGTCCGGTTTGGTCCCCTGTTCCATCAGTCCCATTCCGACTGGACTTGGTGGTCTCCCGTTAGATCTGTCCCACCGTCTCAATGGGTAAAAGCACTCCTCGCGGTCCTGGCTTCTTTGCTCATGATCTCCCTCCTTTTGCTCCTCATCAGGACCTTGAGAGCTCAGTCTGGTGCTCCTATGTGGGGCTCTGTCATTTTCTCCATCCAATGCCAGGTGAAGGTTCTATGGTGATATGCAAGATATTCATGAGTATGACAATAGAATCTGGACATTTCTGGCACCCTCTCCTCAGCTGCCCGAGGAACTAGCTGGGGGCGTCTTCCTGGAAACCTGGGAACCCCTCTAGAGTCAAGTCTCTGCCAACCCTAGAATGGCTCCCTTAAGTAAGATATATAATTCCTTGTTCCCATATCCACCCTTCCTATATCCCAACCATCCTATTCCCCCAGGCTCTTCCCATCCTCCACTTCACACTTTTCTCTCCCCATCTCCCCATCCCCCCATCCCACCCCACCCCCATGTTCCCATTTTTTGTCCGGCAATCTTGTCTTAATACTTTTATAACCTTAAATTAGTGCTGTATCCAGATTTCATCAGAGAAGCATCTTACTTTACTAGGTGATGATTAATGAAGAACTCCATGACTAGCTATATACTGAGAATAAGGCACGGTGGAGTGATAAGCCCCACCTAGGAGTTATTTCACTCAATGAGTAGCATGTGCAGTATGAATATCCTGGAAAAATAGCAATTTAGGTCCTTCCTGTTATGGAGTGGAATAGGTGGATTGAATACATGATCCTACTCAGGAAGTTGATTAAAATTAAACTTACAAAGTGTTTGTTTCAGGTTGAATGCATGTGCCACCACATCTGGCATGCACCATAATTTTGAAATAGTTATAAATAAATTATAAGATGTATGAAAGGTTACTGATTTCTATTGTGACAAAGTCCCAAGTCCTGCTAGGAATGCTGTGGTTTCAATAAATTAGCAGAAGCAAATATGAAATTGAAGTTACTAGTAAAAGTAAAGATGCTTTCCCAATCAAGTTAAACTTTGTGGATATGATAGACTCCAAATTTAGTAACTCTAATATACAGATTTCCTTTTCCGGAGGCCTGTATTTCATGAGTTTGCTAATCTTACTATACCAGCATATTTTGTAAAGTTAGCTAATCAGAGAAGTTATTTTGTCATCTCTTAGTTCTAGTGCCAAGAGTTCAAAGGTCCCATTGGGAGAGGTGTTATCATTTGGCAGACAGAGGTAGGAGAATTAGGAAATCAAGGCCAGAAATTCCAAAAGGCTTTGAGGTTCCTTTATTTGACTCAAAATTATATTGTAAATTCTATTTAGTTGTAAAGAAAAGAAAAATTGGCTGTTTGGGCGCTGGGGACCTGGAATTGAGTACACCCAGGCCGGTGGGAGGTCCCCTCCTACATTGGTCTGCCTGGGGCAAGGTAGGCCTTTGTCAGAGAGCTGCTTGGCCTGCAAGGGGACCTGACAGTCTGCCAGAGGATCCATCATTCTTTGGGGTGAGTGAGGAGTGAGTGCCCGAACCGAGGAAGCTGCCGGGAGAGGGACCACCAACATTCCACAACTCCCCCCTGCCACCAGCACACTTCCTGCTCTTCCTGCAGGGGTTATTCTCCCCAGATACTGCCTCTCTCTTCCTGTCCCTTCCCAGCCGGTGTGGCCATACTAATTTCTAACAAAGTTGACTTCAAACTAAAATCAATCAGAAGAGATGGAAAGGGACACTTTATACTCATAACAGGAAAAATCCTTCAGAATGAAGTCTCAATCCTGAATATCTATGCCCCAAATAAAAAAGCACTCACTTATGTAAAAGAAACACTTCTAGAACTCAAAGCAGCAATCAAACCACACACACTAATAGTTGGAGACTTCAACACTCCTCTCTCAACAATGGACAGGTCAATCAGACAGAAACCTAACAGAGAATTGAAAGACTTAATGGAGGTAATGAACCAAATGGACTTAACAGACATCTATAGAACATTCCACCCAAATAGGAAAGAATATACCTTCTTCTCTGCAGCTCATGGAACCTTTTCGAAAATTGACCATATACTTGGTAACAAAGCAAACTTCCACAGTTACAAAAACATATTAGTAACCACCTGTGTCTTATCGGATCACCATGGATTAAAATTAGAATTCAACAACAATGCTACCCCCAGAAAGCCTACAAACTAATGGAAACTGAACAGTCAACTACTGAACCACGGCTGGGTCAAGGAAGAAATAAAGAAAGAAATTAAAGTCTTTCTTGAATTTAATGAAAATAAAGACACAACATACTCAAACTTATGGGACACTATGAAAGCAGTGCTAAGAGGAAAATTCATAGCACTAAGTGCCCACTTAAAGAAAACGGAGAAAGCACACATTGGAGACTTAACAGCACACCTGAAAGCTTTAGAAAAGAAAGAAGCAGACTCACCTAGGAGGAGTAGAAGACTGGAAATTATCAAACTGAGGGCAGAAATCAACAAAATAGAAACACAGAAAACAATCCAAAGAATCAATGAAACAAAAAGCTGGTTCTTGGAGAAAATCAACAAGATTGACAAACCCCTAGCCAAACTAATCAAATGGCAGAGAGAGAACACACAAATTAATAAGATCAGAAATGAAAAAGGGGACATAACCACAGATACAGAGGAAATCCAAAGAATCATTAGATCTTACTACAACAGCCTGTATGCCACAAAATTGGAAAATATAAAAGAAATGGACACTTTTTTAGATAAATACCATGTACCAAAGTTAAACCAGGACCAGGTAAATGCTCTAAATAGTCCTGTTAGTCGCGAAGAATTGGAAAGTGTTATCAGAAACCTCTCTCCCAAAAAGAGCCCAGGACCTGATGGGTTCAATGCAGAATTCTACCAGAACTTCCAAGAAGACCTAATACCTATACTCCTTAAGGTATTTCCTAATATAGAAACAGAACAGTCATTGCCAAATTCCTTTTATGAAGCTACAATTACCCTGATACCTAAACCACACAAAGATTTAACCAAGAAAGAGAATTACAGGCCAATCTCACTCATGAACATCGATGCAAAAATTCTCAATAAAATACTGGCAAACAGAATCCAAGAACACATTTGAAAAATTATCCACTATGATCAAGTAGGCTTCATCCCAGAGATGCAGGGCTGGTTCAACATACGAAAATCTATCAATGTAATCCATCATATAAATAAACTGAAGGATAAAAAACCATATGATCATCTCATTAGATACAGAAAAAGCATTTGACAAAATTCAGCACCCCTTTATGATAAAGGTCTTGGAGAGATTAGGGATACAGGGGTCATTCCTAAATATAATAAAGGCTATTTACAGCAAGCCGACAGCTAACATCAAATTAAATGGAGAGAAACTCAAGGCCATCCCACTAAATTCAGGAATGCGACAAGGCTGCCCACTCTCTCCTTATCTCTTCAATATAGTACTTGAAGTTCTAGCAATAGCAATAAGACAAAACAAGGGGATCAAGGGGATTTGAATTGGAAAGGAAGAAGTTAAACTTTCATTATTTGCAGATGATATGATAGTGTACATAAGCGACCCGAAAAACTCCACCAAAGAACTCCTACAGCTGATGAACTCCTTTAGTATCGTGGCAGCTTACAAGATCAACTCCAAAAAATCAGTCGCCCTCCTATATACAAAGGATAAGGAAGCAGAGAAAGAAATCAGAGAAGCTTCACCTTTCACGATAGCCACAAATAGCATAAAATATCTTGGGGTAACTCTAACCCAGGAAGTGAAAGACCTATTTGACAAGAACTTTAAGTCTTTGAAGAAAGAAATAGAAGAGGATACCAGAAAATGGAAGGATCTCCCTTGCTCTTGGATTGGAAGGATCAACATAGTAAAAATGGCAATGCTACCAAAGGCAATCTATAGATTTAATGCAATCCCCTTAAAGATCCCATCAAAATTCTTCACAGATCTTGAGAGGACAATAATCAACTTTATATGGAAGAACAAGAAACCCAGGATAGCCAAAACAATCTTATACAATAAAGGAACTTCTGGAGGCATTACCATCCCTGACTTCAAACTCTATTACAGAGCTACAGTATTGAAAACAGCTTGGTATTGGCATAAAAATAGAGAAGTCAACCAATGGAATCGAATAGAAGACCCAGATCTTAACCCACAACCCTATGAACACCTGATTTCTGATAAAGGAGCTAAAAGCACACAATGGAAAAAAGAAAGCATCTTCAACAAATGGTGCTGGCATAACTGGATGTCAACCTGTAGAAGAATGAAAGTAGATCCGTGTCTATCACCATGCACAAAACTCAAGTCCAAATGGATTAAAGACCTCAATATCAATCTGAACACACTGAACCTGTTAGAGGAGAAAGTGGGAAGTACTCTACAACATTTGGGCACAGGAGACCACTTCCTACGTATAGCCCCAGCAGCACAGACATTAAGGGCAACATTGAATAAATGGGACCTCCTGAAGCTGAGCAGCTTCTGTAAAGCAAAGGACACTGTCACTAAGACAAAAAGGCAGCCTACTGACTGGGAAAAGATCTTCACCAACCCCACAACAGACAAAGGTCTGATCTCCAAAATATATAAGGAACTCAAGAGACTAGACTTTAAAATGCTAATGAACCCAATTAAAAAATGGGGCACTGAACAGAGAATTCTCAACAGAAGAAGTTCAAATGGCCAAAAGACACTTAAGGGCATGCTCAACCTCCTTAGCAATCAGGGAAATGCAAATCAAAACAACGTTAAGATACCATCTTACACCTGTCAGAATGGCTAAAATCAAAACCACCAATGATAGCTTTTGCTGGAGAGGATGTGGAGTAAGGGGTACACTCATCCATTGCTGGTGGGAATGCAAACTTGTGCAACCGCTTTGGAAAGCAGTGTGGATGTTTCTCAGGAAATTTGGGATCAACCTACCCCAGGACCCAGCAATCCCACTCTTGGAAATTTACCCAAGAGATGCCCAATCATATTACAAAAGCATCTGTTCAACTATGTTTATAGCAGCATTATTTGTAATAACCAGAACCTGGAAACAACCTAGATGCCCTTCAGTGGAAGAATGGTTGAAGAAAGTGTGGAATATATACATGCTAGAGTACTACTCGGCGGTAAAAAACAATGACATCTTGAATTTTGCATGCAAATGGAGGGAAATAGAAAACACCATCCTGAGTGAGGTAACCCAGGCCCAAAAAGATGAACATGGGATGTACTCACTCATAATTGGGTTCTAGCCATAAATAAAGGACATCGAGCCTATAATTCGTAAAAATCCTAGAGAAGCTATATAAGAAGGTGAACCCAAAGAAAAACATATAGTTATCCTCCTGGATACTGGAAGTAGACAAGATTGCCGGACAAAAAATGGGAACATAGGGGTGGGGTGGGATGGGGGGAGGGGGGATGGGGCAAGAAAAGTGTGAAGTGGAGGATGGGAAGAGCTTAGGGGAATAGGATGGTTGGGATATAGGAAGGGTGGATATGGGAACAAGGAATTATATATCTTACTTAAGGGAGCCATTCTAGGGTTGGCAGAGACTTGACTCTAGAGGGGTTCCCAGGTGTCCAGGAAGACGCCCCCAGCTAGGTCCTTGGGCAGCTGAGGAGAGGGTGCCAGAAATGTCCAGATCCTATTGCCATACTCATGAATATCTTGCATATCACCATAGAACCTTCACCTGGCATTGGATGGAGAAAATGACAGAGCCCCACATAGGAGCACCGGACTGAGCTCCCAAGGTCCCAATGAGGAGCAAAAGGAGGGAGATCATGAGCAAGGAAGTCAGGACCGTGAGGAGTGCGTTTACCCACTGAGACGGTGGGACAGATCTAACGGGAGACCACCAAGTCCAGTTGGAATGGGACTGATGGAACAGGGGACCAAACCAGGCTCTCTGAATGTGGCTGACGGTGGAGGAGGACTGAGAAACCAAGGACAACGGCAATGAATGTGAACTCTACAGCATGGACGGGCTCACTGTGAGCCTTAACCTTCACCTGGCGATGGATGGAGATAGAGACAGAGCCCCACATTGGAGCACTGGACTGAGCTCCCAAAGTTCTGATGAGGAGCGGAAGGAGAGAGATCATGAGAAAGAAAGTCAGAACCATGAGGGATGCGTTCACCCACTGAGACGGCAGGACAGAACTAATGGGAGACCACCAAGTCCACTTGGAATGGGACTGATGGAACATGCGACCAAATCGGACTCTCTGAGCGTGGATGATGGTGGAGGCTGACCGAGAAGCCAAGGACAATGGCGATGGGCTTGGTCTCTACGACATGGACGGGCTCTGTGTGAGCCTTGTCAGTTTGGTTGCTCACCTTCCTGGACCTGGGGGGAGTTGGGAGGACTTTGGACTCAACATAGTGTAGAGAACCCTGATGGCTGTTTGGCCTCAAGAGGGAGGGAGTGGGGGTGTGGGTGGAGGGGAGGGGAGGGAAGGGGGAGAAGGAGGGGAGGAGATGGCAATTTTTAATAAAAAATAAACAAACTGGAAAAAAAGATAAAAAAAAATAAAAAAAGAAGAAGAGGATTAGGAGGAGGAAGAGGAGGAGGAGGAGGAGTAGGAGGAGAAGGAGAAGGAGAAGGAGAAGAAGAAGAAGAAGAAGAAGAAGAAGAAGAAGAAGAAGAAGAAGAAGAAGAAGAAGAAGAAGAAGATGAAGTAGAAGCAGCAGCAGCCCAGCTGGATGGTGGTGGTGCACACCTTTAATCCCAGCATTTGGGAGGCAGAGGCAGGCAGATCTCTTTGAGTTTGAGGCCAGCCTGGTCTATAGCACAAGTTCCAGGACAGCCTGGCTACACACAAACACACATACACACACACACAGACACACACACATAGACACAACAAAACCTTGTCTCAAGAACACAAACAAAACCAAAACACAAAAACAAAAGCGTGGCGCCCTACTCCAAGAACATTTATTTATTAGAAAGAACTTAACTATTGCACTGGCAGAATTCACGTCGCAAAATTTTCAGAGGCTGCTGATTGTGCTCAGCGGTATGGTTTCCAGGTTAGTTAGATCGCCAACACCGTAAAAACAGTGTTAAGTGTGCTCAGCATCCAGCTGGCATCACCGACGAGCCTACAGCAGGATCACCACTGTGTTCACCAGGTCTCCCCCCATATCCTCCACAAACTGTCCCTCCCTGCTCTAGGCAACCCAGTTGGATGGGTGGAGGGCAGGAGCCGACCCCTGAGTCATCAGCCACCCCAACACCCTGCCTCTGCACTGTGTCACTGTGTATGCTGGGCTGGTTTGTATTTCTTGATTCTCCTGCCTCTGCCTCCTGAGTGCTGTCAGGAGGGAGTCACTTTGCCTGCCTAGTCTGGATGTTTCTATAACTGGAATCTTCCAATACTTAGGCTGCTAGGTCTGGCTTCTTTCAAGAAGTTCATGCAAGTTGCAGCATTAGCACCCAGTTCTTTTTCGCGCCCTGCTAGCTGTCTTCAGCACGCTGCTGCCACCTTGTCACCTGTTTAGCTTTTCGGTTCCTTCCCCTCTGACGCTGCTAAGGACAGAGCTTCTGTAAATATTCCTGTGTAGTTTTGTGCAGAACATCAGCTTTCCAAGAGAAGGGTGGGGGACCTCTTCTCCCCACCCCTCAGTACCTGAGATTGCAAACAGAGGCACAGCACGTATGTGACATTGTGAGGGGCGTGTCATTGTTCCACGTCTCTGCTTCCTCTGCTGGAGACACGTGACATGAGGCCACGTGTGTGCCGTTCTAAAGCTCTGAACACCAAAAGCCTTTCGTTAGATTTGTGTTAAACCCATGTGGGACAAAATTGACTGCTTGAGTTTGTGTAAAGGATTTGTGGTTATTTTCTTAGATGCTAAAGATGGAGCTCAGGGCTTTACACATGCTGGGCTCTGTCACCAAACTACACCCCAACCTTATTCACAGGCTTTATTTTTCTTGTAAAAGGTTTGTCTGGGGAGGGGGAGATGGCACAGTGAGGACGAGAGCTTGCTGTGCAAGCATGAGGACCAGAGTTCAAATCCCTAGCAACTGTGTAAATAAAGCCAGGCTTTGCCACATGCAGCTGTAACCCCAGTGGTACAGGGCATGGAGACAGGAGGCTCACTGGATTCGGTGGCCACCAGCTTAACTAAAAAGATCAAACTCCAGGTTCAGTGGGAAACCCTGTGGAGGACACTTGCATGGGTGCAAGCATGCATATCTGCACATGGTAGACGCACACATAAACATTCTTTAATGACTAAATGAAATGGAAATAAGAAGTCCTGTTCTCAG
This sequence comes from Arvicola amphibius, assembly GCF_903992535.2. NCBI lineage: Eukaryota > Metazoa > Chordata > Mammalia > Rodentia > Cricetidae > Arvicola > Arvicola amphibius. Next base: position 29,886,538 of record NC_052065.1, on the reverse strand, counting down.
GTGGAAACATGGCTGTGCTTGCTCCTGGAGAACTGCTGAAGATGTCACCAGTGCTAGTTAAAAAGCAAGAAGAACAATGTGTGTCCCCCTCACCCCCAATAATGCCACTTCAGCCCGGCTAATTTTGCTTGCTATGCAGTATTCTAGGAACTGAAACAGGTTTTGCAAGTGTTTGTTGGCCAGGTAGCCAAGCATGGAGGCAGGAGACCCAGCTCTTTTTCTTCTCCCCCTTGTGTGTGCATAGAATAGAGAAGCTGGTAATTGGAGGTGTGGGCAAAGGTGACTGAAGATACCCTGGGCTCTGTGCATGCATCATCCACCACAGCTCTTCACAGGACCCCTGTTTAGGAAATAGCAGCATCAGCATATCCCACGGCTAGAGTTTGGGACCTGTGAAGTTAAAATGTCACCCACCAGTCACCTGTGAAGGCCCAAATCAAGGGTTAGTGAACTTGACAAGAGTGATCTTCAGGTCCCTGAGAAGTAATCTGGGTTAAGTGTTATCATCGTAGCCCATATGGGAGATGCTGTCTATATCAGAGCTGGCAGGAGACTATGTCACACAGTGCACATAGGCACATGAACACACACATAAACACACACATAGATGGATTTTTATTTGGGCTGCCAGCTCACAAGAAAATGGCATAGAGACTTATTAATTATGAAATCTCAGCCTATAACTTAGGCTTGTCCCACCAGCTCTTATAACTTACATTAACCCATTTATATTATTCTGTTTTCCTCATGGCTTTTTACCGTTCTTCCATCTTGCACCTCATGTTTCTTTTGCCACAAAGAAAGGAAACTCTGTGTGGAGGTACTTTGATGCCCATCATCTCTTTTTGTAGTAAAGTGGTGCTGCTAGGAGCAAATGTGAAGCTTTATGTTATTAAAACATTTTAAATGACAAAAAAAGAAAAGAAAAACTGTGAAATCTTGAGGTAAATGGATAAAAATGGGAAAAAATACACTGGGTGAGATAACTCAGATTCTGAAAGACCACATATGTGGCTCCTAGATTCCAATATTTAGATTTTTATGCTTAACTTGAAATATCTGTAGAATTCAGAAACTAGAAAGGGACCATTGAGCTGGGGGATGCCTTAAGGGAGGGAGAAGAGCAAGCAGAACATAGGTGGCATGGATATAGGAAGGGAGTGCTCATGAGAGAAAAGTGTAAGCAGAGTTATGCGTGAAGAGATGAGGGAGACAAGGAAAGAATCCAGTGGGGTAGGAACCAAAACAAAGACCATGTGAAAAACCCATTTGGAAACTTGCAATCCAAGTAAAAATATAGGTAAAATTGCATTTAAGTAATTATAGATTCATGGGAAGATACAAATTAGTAACAATTTCTTTATTTTGTTTTTGTTTTTTTTTTTTGTTTTTTTTTTTTTTTTCGAGACAGGGTTTCTCTGTAGCTTTGGAGCCTGTCCTGGAACTAGCTCTTGTAGACCAGGCTGGTCTCAAACTCACAGAGATCCGCCTGCCTCTGCCTCCCAAGTGCTGGGATTAAAGGCGTGCGCCACCACCGCCCGGCTACCATTTCTTTAAATGGAGAACTTTTGTATGATTATAAAACCAGAAGAGTGACACTGGTGTTTTAGAGATTTTTTTTTTCAGGCACGATTGATATAGAATCTCACTCTGTAACCCAAGAATTACAAAAAACAACTCAAAGTCAATGAATATCTACAATTGACCTTGAGGAAAAGTTAGTAATTCCTTCTCCTTCTGAAGGAGTATATGCGATTTGGTTGCATAGGCTAAGCCTCTATCAATTGAGAAGAAACAGCATTCCAAACTTGGGGTCTTATCAGGCAAAGTACTTCAATTCTCAGTAAACATCCTATTTCCATGTGAAGCCTTAGGCTTCTTACTCAGTATGTTGAGAGAAACTTTATCCTTCCCAGATGTTTTTCACTTGTCACATGTAGACAGTTTTTCTACCATAAGAGCACCATGGGAGCCAGGTGGTGGTGGCACATGCCTTTAATCCAGCACTAGGAAGTCAGGCCAGAGACTCTGTGAGTTTGAGGCTAGCTTGGTCTATAAAGCTAGTTCCAGGGCAGCCAGGACAACATAGAGAAACCCTGTCTTCAAACACCAAAATGAAAAATCAAAAAATAAGAAAAAGGAGAAGGGGGAGAAGGACGAAAAAAAGAAGAAAAACCCCAAGGGGCCTTGAACAAACATGACTCACACTCCCAAGTTGTAATGTGAAAACTGTTAGCATAAATTTCTGGCTTTTGAATTGAGTCGTGACTCCTAGAATAGCATGAGCCCTATCTTTTTGAGTATGAACAGCTCAGTAACAAATACCCCTTAATACCTGTTACAGTACTAGGAAATATTTAGCAGCCCCCCAAATAATTTGATTTGATTTAGGAAATACATAGGCCTCAAGTGCCATTGTGAATAGCCTCAGCTTTATGCAGTACCATCAAATACTTATTTTTTATAGTCACTGGACTTGATGAATGCATATTGCATTTGATATTTAACATAACAAAATCTGTCTTAGCTATTAATTACTTATATTATTTATTTTACTCTTTGAGATAAGGTCTCACTATGTACCCTGGCTGGCCGGGAACTCTATTTAGACCAAGTAAGCTTCAAATTTATGGGGATCTGCCTGCCTCTCTCTCTCTCCAGGAATGGAATTAAAGGCATGCAGTACTATTCCTGGCTGATGTAGGTAAGTATATTAATTCTTACAAGACAGGAAACTGCCTTAGTTATTTCCTCAGCACACGAGAGCAACTTGAGTTCTGTAGCATGAGGGTCTGTGCATTAGTAGAAAGCCAGACTTTGACGTTTTTGTCTGTGATATATTTCTGTTTTGTGTCCTAAAGTATCCACTATGGTTGTTTGTCATTCACCTACTGAAATCTAATCCGTGACCAACTGTGAATTACAGCTAGGTGTTACAGATTCACCTAGGAATGATCCAAATAACTAGATGAGTAGAAGATGGTATTAGCCTTTGTCTGGTGTCATATCTTCACTGAGTGCTCCTGGCTTCAGGCTGGGTTTGTATAGTTGTAGATGTTGGTGAAAGATCAGCAATTAAAGGGTGGCAGATGGAAAATAGAGATCTCTTTCACCGTCTTCAACTTCAGGTTCTGCTTTGTCATGTTGCAGCTCTTCTCACTGCTGTGGTTTGTACCATTTGACCTTGGCTCTGGGATTCTGAGAAGTGTTTCTTCCCTTAGATATACAGGTGCTAATTTTTTTCATTTCTGCATTGCAATGCCATTCTGTTTCTGATTTCAGTTATCTTTTATGTCACCAATTCATTGCATTCAAACTGATTTCATTATGGTTGAATGTGAAATGTCCCTCACAGGCTAACATAGTTGAATACTTGTTCCCCACTCATGACACTGTTTTTTTAATTTATTTTTATTGAACTCTACATTTTTCTCTGCTCCCCTCCCTACCTCTACCCTTTCCCTTCAGCCTTCCCCCAAGGTCCCCATGCTCTCAGTTTACTCAGGAGCTCTTGTCTTTTTCTATTTCCCATGTAGATTATATCTATATAAGTCTCTCTTAATGCCCTCATTGTTCTCTAAGTTCTCTGGGATTGTGGTCTGTAGGATGGTTTTCTTTGCTTTATGTTTAAAAACCACTTATGAGTGAGTGAATGTAATAATTGTCTTTATATGTCTGGGTTACCTCACTCAAAATAATGTTTTCTAGCTCCATCAAATTTCCTGAAAAATTCAGGATGCCATTATTTTTTTCTGCTTTGTAGTACTCCATTGTGTAAATGTACCATATTTTCCTTATACATTGTTTGGTCAAGGAGCATTTAGGTTGTTTCCATGTTCTGGCTATGACAAACAATGCTGCTATGAACATAGTTGAGCACATGTCCTTGTGGCACAATTGAACATCCTTTGGATATATACCCAAAAGTGGGTCTTGAGGAAGGTTGTTTCCTAATTTTCTGAGAAATCACACACTGACATCATAAGGGGTTGTATCAGCTTGCATTTCCACCACCAGTGCAGAAGTGTTCCCTTTTCCCCACAACTTCTCCAGCTAAGTTGTCATCAGTGTTTTTGATTTTGGCTATTCTTACAGGTATAAGATGGGATCTCAGAGTTGATTTGATTTGCATTTCTCCTATGACTAAGGATGTTGAACATTTCCTTGAGTGTCTTTTAACCATTTTAGATTCCTCTGTTGAGGGTTCTCTATTTAGGTCTGTACTCCATTTTTTATTGGATTATGTGATCTTTTGAAGACCAATTTCTTGAGATCTTTGTATATTTTGGAGATCAGCCCTCTGTCTGATGTGGGGTTAGTGAAGATCTTTCCCATTCTGTAGGCTGCCGTTTTGTCTTGTGACCATGTCCTTTGCTTTACAAAAGCTCTACAATTACCCTGATACCCAAACCACAGAAAGACATTACTAAGAAAGAGAAATACAGACCAATCTCCCTCATGAACATTGATGCAAAAATACTAAATAAAACACTGGCATCTTGAGTCCAAGAACACATCAGAACCATCATCCACCATGATCAGTCGGCTTCATCCCAGATATGCAGGGATGGTTCAGCATACAAAAATCTTTCAATGTAATCCACTATATAAACAAACTGAAAAATAAAAAAAACAATTATTAGATGCCAAAAAAGATTTTGACAAATTACAATACCCCTTCATGATAAAGGTCTTGGAGAAAGCAGGGATACAAGGAACATACCTAAACATAATAAAGGCAATATACAGCAAGCAAACAGCCAACATCATGACACTGTTTTAGAAGGCTGTAGAAACTTTGAGACTGTGGCCCACGTAGCAGAAGTACGTAAATAGGGGTAGGCCTTGAAAGTACTATACAACCTCAGCTTCCAGTCTACTGTCAGATTCCTATCTTCCACGATGTGCAGTACTTGAACCATATGTTTTGGACATGCTCCTTTTGCTGTCCCCTGTTATGGCAGTGTGATGTCCACTGAAACAATGAAGCAAGTAAATCCTTTCTCTCTAAGGTTGCCTCTACCAGATATTTCTTCACTGCAATGAGAAAAGTAGTTAAAATATAGGTTTTATAAATCTTCAAAGGGGCTTCTGTTTTCCTGTTTGGAATGACGGGCTGTGCTGCTTCATTCAAGAAGACGAGAACATATGAGCCTGTGAAGGAGGAGATGAGCTAGTGAATGCCTGTACATCAACCACCTCCAACACAAGGGAATTAACATGCATTCCTGTTTTGTTGGCACTCAGGCATTGGAAGTTAATGGTTGTTTACCAGCAGTGAAGCCATAGATAAAGTGACTGAATAATTGTTTTTCTGTGCTTTCAGGGATACTGCTCCAGATAACAGAACTGCATTTATAACTACTTTTAGAATGTGTTGATTCTTCCAGTGTCATTCTTGCATAGACATGGTTGCTATTATAAAATAAATTTTAAAGCATTGCCATAAATCATCTTTGCTTCTTCCTTCAGTGGCATTTTGTTAAGGAAAACCTTACTTGTGGTGGTCTGAATAGGTATGATCCTCATAGACTCAATCGTTTGAGTGCTTGGCCCATAAGGAACAGCACTATTAAGAGGTGTGGCCTTGTTGGAGGAAGTAGGTTTTGTGGTCTTATATATGGTCATAATGATAATAATAATAAAATAAAAATTAAAAGTAAATAAAATAACACTAATTAAAAATAATACAAACTGTCTTTGGGGCTGGAGAGAGAGTACTGACTGCTATTTCAGAGGAAAAGAATATGGTAGGTCACAGCCATTTGTAACTCAAGTTCTAAGGGATCGGATGCTCTCTTCTGGCCTTTTCGGGCACTAACCATGCATATGATGCAGAAACATACGTACAGATAAAACAATTGCACATATAAAATAAAAAATTAATTAATAATTAGAGATTTATATAACTTCAATTTTATTAACTCTCACAGGGTTATTCATATTATCTTTTCATGTTGTTTTTGTAGTGTTGGATTTTTGAGAAATTGATTCATTTCTTTCAACTTGAGAAATTTATAAACTGTAATGTCAATGCTGAAATCCCCTATTTAATTCCTGATATTAATAATTTATTTTAAATATTTATTAATCTTGCTAAAGGCTTATTAATATTACTGGTTTAGTTTACAAATTAAAGCACTTTTGAGACAAGGTCTACCTACTTAGCCCTTGCTTGCCTGAAACTCACTATGTAAACTGTACTAGCCTGGACTACACAGATCTCCTCCTGCCTCTGCCTCCTGAGTACTGGAATTAAAGACATGTGCTACCACCCTAGGCTCAAAGGTTTTTTTAACTGGTTTATATTTTATTAATTTTCCTCATTTTGTTATTTTCTAATTTTACATTTCATTTAATTTATTTTTGATAAGTATTTCAACTTTTGCTATATACTTAAACTTTTTTTTCTACAAACTTATACAAAACTACAAGGTTATGCCTCTTTTTTTCTTTTCAAAGGATCTCTTTTAATTTGGGTTTTGGGGAAGAGAATAGTAAATCTTGAAACACAGTCTTTCCTAGTTTGTCTCCTACTCATCCCCTCTTGTACCTGAAGAAGGTACTTTTTTTGAGGAAGTGACCTCTTCCTCACATGGCGATTTCTTCCTTTTCAAATCTTATGTGAGGTGTGAAAGTCTGAATGGTCATTGTTTTTAGTTTAAAAACCATAAACCCCAAGGAATATAGACTATTATAACTGTTTGTGTGTGTTGTACTGATATACATGTGTGAGTATACACATGATACATGTCAATAAAACAGTAGAACATGAATTCTGAAGACATTTGGAAGAAGGTGGATGCTGTTATAGTTATATCAAGCAAAAGGAAGTAAATTAAATCAAGTAAAGTTGCCTATGTGTTGCAACTTTCATTATTGTTTTCTCACTAATTCTACAGAATTTAATTATCTTTATTTGCTTTGAGCCATTTTTCAATCAAACACTAATCAACTTTCAATTTTTTTCTCATTCTTTCTTGTGAGTTGTAACATGATCGGGCCGGCTTGTTGGGGTTTCTGTCTCACCCATTTCCCCACAGCCAGCAAGCCCCAAAGAAAATCACACAGAGATCTCTATAAGTTATAAAGCTGATTGGCCCATTAGGTCAAGCTTTTTATTAGCTCTTGTAGCTTGTATTAACCCATTATTTTGATCTATATTTGCCATATGGGTCACTATCTTTTTCAGCTGGCAGGTCACATCCTGCTTCCTTGGTGATCTGCACAGGACTGGGAGGAATCAACTTCTTCCTTCCCAGAATTCTCCTGTTCTCATTGTATTATTTCTACTTCCTGTCTGGTTTTCCCGCCTATACTTCCTGACTGGCCTATCAGCATTTATTTAAAACATGATTGACAGAATACAGACAATTCTTCTGCACCAGTGAGTAATAGTTTTTCTGTCTGGCTGCCCCAAGATTCTTTTTAGTTTTCAATGCACATTACCCATTAGTAGACATTACTAAAATCTAGTAATTGTCCTACAACTGTTTTTCTTATATCCTACTCTAGCTCTTTATTTCCTTTTGCCATTTTTTCCCTGAATTTCTTTGTCTCTTTCTTCTTGTGGTACAGAGATTGAACACAGGGCCTTTCATATGCTGGGGAAATATTCTCCACTGGACTCTAACTCTAGCCCCATCCTTCTCATTCAGAAAATTTCCATTTTCTTCATCCTTCATATGCACCACTTTTTAAAGAGTGGTAGCTGCATGTGCAATTATGGTATTATGCTAGATCTCTGGGAATATTTTGCTTGCTCTTATTTGAACAAATATTTACAGAAATATTTGCATATAATTTTGAATAAACATTCTAAATTTCGGAGTGAACTGTTGTCTTAGGAACTATTAAACTTGAAATTTAGCCATGTCAAATTAGTGAAGAAAATACTACAATTAAAAGAACCCAGATATACTTATTTATGTGATTTCAGAAATATAAATATAATACATAAATTTACTTGGATATCTACATTTGATTTTATAACCAAAGTAGAACAAAAAGATGACTGATAATAAGAAACAACATGATTTCTACATTGCCAAAATCTGTAATTGTGCTGACTTCCTCATTTTTTATAACCAAGGACACATTATTTCCTAGAACAGTCTTTGGGTACTTAATTTTATATTATTAAAGTTAAAAAGGACAAGATAATCAATTAAAATTAGATTGCTAAGAGAAAGAGAAGGACAGAGGAAAGAACAGTAAATATACTAATTTGAGAAGTAAATGTCAAACCATTTGTATTTCAACATACAAATTTAAATTAAAGCAGTTAATGCTACTGCATACATGCTTAGAAAACCTGAGGGGGAAAATAATAGATTTGTGTTTAATTGCATTGGACTCAAAGTATTGGTTTCTGGGAGTTAATACTATTAAAGGAATTCTCATTTAATTTATTTTTTCTTAAGAAACAGACAAAAAACAAAGGTGTAAGAGGAAACAACAGTAGAAAAATATTAGCACATCTTAAAGCTAGGAAACAAACATTTTCATCTCCATTACTTCCTTTCTGCTAGCAAGTGCTGGGAGAGCAGAGGTAATCCACGAAAAGGGCTGTTATGTGCCCTGTGAAAAAGGGAGTTCTTGGTACAAAACAGTGTGCCTCAGAAGATGGGCTGACTCAAGAGTTGTGAATACAGAAGTTGTTTTAAAAGTTTATGCACTGAGTTATTGACCTCCCAACTATTTTTAAATTATGGTTATCATTCTTCTCATAATGGCACAGAAAAGTGAAGCTTGTACCAAGAGCATATTGTGCCAGTGATGCTCTATATTCCAGGACATTAGCATAGCAGGACTTGAAGGAGGGAAGCCATATTGACAGGGATAAGGAAGGAAAGGTGTTCCTCATTGAATGGGGAGACTTTCAATACCTTATCATGCTCACCCCTGGTAATACTGACCATTGGTTTTCTTTTTCTATGTTCTTGTCTGCACTGGGAATTGGTCCTGTTCAACATGAGTAGGAACAAAATTTCTAGAGAAACTTCCTGATTGAAAGGTTAAAGAGACTTCAACAAGCTTATGGGATCTTAATTATCAGTGTCCAGTGAAATGTAGATAAAAAACTAAGGATTCCAAATAAAACATTGGAATTTTTAAATTATCACATAAAATTTTATTAACTATTATATATTTATGGATTTCACAGATTTATCCAAGACCTTCCTAACTAGAACTTTATATACTTTGACAAGTGTCATTCTGTTTCTTCCTCCAGTCTAGCCACTGGAATCCTTTTCTTCCTTTCATTTTATAAGTTTAACCTTCTAGATTCTGCATATAAGTGAGATAATGTGGTATTTTTGTATTTATATCTTGCTTATTTCATTTAGCATAATGTCTTCAAGGTTCATTCACATTAATATTAATAACACAGTTTCCTTTTTTCTTTTTTTATTGATTTTTTATTGAGTTCTACATTTTTCTTTGCTCCCCTCCCTGACACTTCCCTCCCCCTTCAACCTTCTCCCAAGGTCCCCATGCTCCCAATTTACTCAGGAGATTTTGTCTTTTTCTACTTCCCATGTAGAATAGATTTATATAAGTTTCTCTTAGTGTCCTCATTGTTCTCTAAGTTCTCTGGGATGGTGGTCTGTAGGATGGTTTTCTTTGCTTTATGTTTAAAAACCACCTATGAATTATAGGCTCGATGTCCTTTAATTATGGCTAGAAACCGATTATGAGTGAGTACATCCCATGTTCATCTTTTTGGGTCTGGGTTACCTCACTCAGAATAGGGTTTTCTATTTCCATCCATTTGCATGCAAAATTCAAGATGTCATTGTTTTTTACCGCTGAGTAGTATTCTAACATGTATATATTCCACAGTTTCTTCATCCATTCTTCCACTGAAGGGCATCTAGGTTGTTTCCAGGATGTGGCTATTACAAATAATGCTGCTATGAACATAGTTGAACAAATGCTTTTGTAGTATGATTGGGCATCTCTTGGGTAGATTCCCAAGAGTGGAATTGCTGGGTCCTGGGGTAGGTTGATCCCGAATTTCCTGAGAAACCACCACACTGCTTTCCAAAGTGGTTGCACAAGTGTGCATTCCCACCAGCAATGGATGAGTGTACCCCTTACCCCACAACCTCTCCAGCAAAGGTTATCATTGGTGTTTTGGATTTTAGCAAATCTGACAGGTGTAAGATGGTATCTCAAAGTTGTTTTGATTTGCATTTCCCTGATAGCTAAGGAGGTTGAGCATGCCCTTAAGTGTCTTTTGGCCATTTGAAATTCTTCTGTTGAGAATTCTCTGTTCAGTTCAGCACCACATTTTTAATTGGGTTAATTAGCTTTTTAAAGTCTAGTCTCCTTAGTTCCTTATATATTTTAGAGATCAGACCTTTGTCAGTTGAAGGGTTGGTGAAGATCTTTTCCCAGTCAGTAGGCTGCCTTTGTGTCTTAGTGACAGTGTCCTTTGCTTTACAGAAGCTGCTCTAGCCATAATTAAAGGACATCAAGCCTATAATTCGGGATCCTTGAGAAGATAATAAGAAGGTGAACCCAAAGAAAAACATATAGTAATCCTCCTGGATATTGGAAGTAGACACGCTCGCCAGGCAAAAATTGGGAACTTGAGGGTGGGGCGAGACACGGCCAAGGGAAGATGGGGAGAGAAAAGCGTGAAGGGGAGAATGGGGGGAGCTCGGAGGAATGGGATGCTTGGGATACAGGAAGGGTGGATATGGGAGCAGGGAAGCATATATCTTAATTTAGGGAGCCATCTGAGGGTTGTCAAGAGACTTGACTCTAGAGGGGTTCCCGGGTTTCCAGGGAGACGCCCCCAGCTAGTTCCTTGGGCAGCTGAAGAGAGGGAGCCTGAAAAGGCCAGTTCCTATAGCCATACTTATGAATTTCTTGCTTATCACCATAGAACCTCCACCTGGCAATAGATGAAGAAAACGACTGAGGCCTACATTGGAGCACCGGACTGAGCTCCCAAGGTCCTGATGAGGAGCAGAAGGAGAGAGAACAAGAGAAATAAAGTCAGGACCGTGAGGGGTGCGTTCACCCATGGAGACGGTGGGACAGAACTAACGGGAGATCACCAACTCCAGTTGGAATGGGACTGATGGAACATGAGACCAAACCGGACTCTCTGAATGTGGCTGACGGTGGAGGCTGACTGAGAAGCCAAGGACAAAGACACTGGGCTTTGATTCTTCTGCATGGACGGGCTCTGTGGGAGCCTTTTCAGCTTGGTTGATCATCTTCCTGGACCTGGGGGGAGTTGGGAGGACCTTGATCTTAACATAGAGTAGGGAACCCTGATGGCTCCTTGGCCTGGAGAGGGAGGGAGGGGGGTATGGGTGGAGGGGAGGGGAGGGAATGGGGAGGAGAAGGGGAGGAGATGGAAATTTTTAAATATAAAAAAACCTAAAAAAGGAAATCATCACAAGGAAGTGGGAGTAATTCTTTCATATCAATATAATAAAACTTTGAGACAATAAAAGATATGCCAGTCTATAAAAAAATAAAAGAAAAGAAAAAGAAAAAATAAAAAAAACCACCTATGAGTGAGTAAATGTGATCATTGTCTTTATATGTCTGGGTTACCTCACTCAAAATAATGTTTTCTAGCTCCATCCACTTTCCTGAAATATTCAAGGTGTCATTATTTTTTCTGCTGTGTAGTACTCCACTGTGTAACTGTACCACATTTTCCTTATACATTGTTTGGTCAAGGGGCATTTAGGTTGTTTCCAGGTTCTGGCTATGACAAACAATGCTGCTATGAACATAGTTGAGCACATGTCCTTGTGGCACAACTGAACATCCTTTGGATATATACCCAAAAGTGGTATTACTGGGTTTTGAGGAAGGTTGTTTCCTAATTTTCTGAGAAATCACACACTGACATCCAAAGGGGCTGTGCCAGCTTGCATTCTCATCAGCAATGCAGAAGTGTTCCCTTTTCCCCACAACTTCTCCAGCATAAGTTGTCATCGGTGTTTTTGATTTTGGCCATTCTTACAGGTATAAGATAGAATCTCAGAGTTGTTTGGATTTGCATTTCTCTGATGATTAAGGATGGTCAAAATTTCCTTAAGTGTCTTTCAGCCATTTTCGATTCCTCTGTTTAGAGTTCTCTGTTTAGGTCTATACTCCATTTTTGTAAATTGGATTATGTGTTCCTTTGGTGACCAATTTCTTGTGTTCTTTGTATATTTTGAAGATCAGCCCTCTGTCTGATGTGGGGTTAGTGAAGATCTTTTCCCATTCTGTAGGTGATCATTTTGTCTTGTTGACCATGTCCTTTGCTTTACAGAAGCTTTTCAGTTTCAGGAAGTCCCATTTATTAATTGTTTCTCTCGGTGTCAGTGCTGCTGGGGTTATATTTAGGAAGTGATTTCTTGTGCCAATGCATTCAACTGTATTTCCTACTTTCTCTTCTATAAGGTTCAATGTGGCTGGCTTTATGTTGAGGTCTTTGATCCATTTAGACTTGAGTTTTGTGCATGGTGATAGATATGGGTCTATTTTCATTCTTCTACATTTATTCCAGTACCATTTGTTAAATATGCTTTCTTTTCTCCATTTAATATTTTTTGCTTCTTTGTCAAAAATCAAGTGTTCATGGGAGTATGGATTAATATCCAAATCTTCTATTCAGTTCCATTGGTCCTCTTGTCTCTTTTTATGCCAATACCAGGCTGTTTTCAGCACTGTAGCTCTGTATTAAATTTTTGAAGTTAGGGATTGTGGTGCCTCCAGAAGTTCTTTTATTGTACAGGATTGTTTTGTTTTGGGTATTCTGAGGTGGTTTTTTTTTTTTTTTTGCTTTTCCTATGAAGTTGTATTTTACTGTAATTTGTTTGGTGAGGTTGTCCTTTTAAACTGACAAAACCTCTCAGCTGTCAAACTGCATCAGAGATCTTTGAGAAGGATAAAATTTTATTTGTGTTACTGATTAAAAAGCAACAGCAAACTTATTTGGTTAGCACCTAAAGCTACTCCTCAGGGTCCTCCATAGGCACCGAAGGTCTGCCAGACTCCAGAAGTTCCTGAGGGCTATGACATCTGTAGGAAGGAAAGCCTACCTTGACCTGAGCAGCTGTGATTCTTTCCATGTCTGGAGATCTTCAGTTTAGAAGAAAGGCAGTTTTTCCCAGTGGTCAGCACCTGGCAGTTGAAATGAACTGCAGATAGATGTTGTTCTGTGCCCATTTGTCTTCTGTCTTCTTTGGAGGAAGTAGAGAGCTGCTGCTAGGAGCCAACCTGTCTGTTTTTGTTATGAAATGTTTTTTAATAATTAAATATTTAAATGTCATATTCCCTAGATCTCTGAGCAGTTGAGAGCTGTTCATCAGGTACAGATACAGTATAGAATCTACCTGGAGAGCTGGGTCTGAGCTTGACTGTACTGGTTCTTAACTAAACAGGTAAGATTTACATGCATAAAAGGACAGAAAGTAGAAAAAATTGCTTGCAATCGAAGGTTAAAGGCAGAACTGTCAATAGTAGAGAATCTCTTAATATATCTGAATGAGGGTTTGATTAAATATAAAATATTTTTGTAAGAGATGTAAAAGTCCATACCAGTTTAAAACATGAGTCTTATTGGTTTGTAGTCTGAAATGAGATGCAATGAACAGGCAATTAGAATATTAAGCATATGAGCATTTAAGTTACATGTATGAACACACAGAGAGTGAACAGGAATTGGATGAATTGGATGCTATTGGTGGGCTCTACCAAAGGCATGCCACTGCACAAAGCACACATGCAACAGAGTCAGCAAGAGGAATTTAGAGACAAAAACATAAGTAAACTGCGGAACCAGGTAGGGTATCCCTCAATACGGCAGAACTTGGTCTCCTGACCTGGTTTTCAGCCAAAATGGCAGTAAAGTCACCTGACTTCAGTTAAGATGGAGGTAAGGCCACCTGACCTCAGTCAAAATGGCAGAGGACACATTTTTTTTAGGAAAAGCCATAATTTTTTGAGCTGCAGGGATTTTAAGTTTAATAATAAGAGAGACCTAGAGGCATGTTCTGCCCTGTGGCTGAGCTGCTATGTAACAAGCTGCAATGGGGAGCAAAAGTTTGGAATTGAAAACAGCTGACTTATGGATCTGACCAATCTTGTTGGCAGAAGTAGAAGCAGCAGGGACAGTTTGAGGAAACTCCTTCTATTTGCCTATGCTCTGACAGTAGTTAGAAAGCTCCCATAAAAGTGGAGCCAGTGGGACACCAGAGGAGTGAGGGTAGGAGCTGAAGAAGTAGGGTATAAGGTCTGGGGTTTTAGAGTCTCTGAAAGGCATCCATCCCAGAGAGGGACAGACATGGAAGGCTTGCTACCCATAACTTAAACTGTGAAAACTCATGAATTGGTGGTACCACAAGACTTATAACAGGACGTCTCCCCCTATAGGCAGGGTGTAAATCACTGTGAACATTGCAGGAGCCATGGGAGAGTGCCCCCCCCCCCCCCCCCCCCCCCCCCCGCTTTCGGATGGGATGCTACAGCCTAACTGGATCCTGTCAGGGAGAATCAGAAGTCAGAGAGGCCAGAGGCCACTCCAAGTGGCCTTTTTCAGCAAGGGAAAAAAAAGGAAAAAAGAATCTGAGGGACCCTGAGCCCTCAGTCACGGGTGGATCGGCCCTGGGTTGTTCAAACACAATCTTCGCTAAGGGAAGCAATGCAGAGATGAATGTCACTGCAGGGCTCAACTCTCCATGTTTAGGGGTTGCTTCCCCCATTTCTAGGAACACCAAAAGATTGCCGGGAACTGACCAGTCAATTCCTCAGGTTTGGAGAAATGGTTAAGCTGACCAGAATGGGAGAATCTTACAAATTGAAGTCGGTGGTGTGCATAGAAATCATGCTGGAGAAATCACACTTAGGCATATGGAACTCATGGTTGTTGTAAAAAAAAATACCCCAGGAGAGGGGTTTGGGGAGGGAGAGCCTTCTGAGTCATGGCACCAATGAAATGGTAAAAATAAAATTGCAGCAGGATCTCTAGCGGCAGCTATGGCAAAAATTCTGCAGGTCTCCAAGCAGCAGCAGTGGGCAGCAGGTCCCAAGAGCAGCCAGTCCTAAGCAGGGAATGGCACAGGTCCCGGAGCGGTTGCAGTGGGCCATGTGGCAGCAGGCCCTGAGAGCAGCTAGTCCCAGGCAGGGATGGCACAGTTTTCCAAGTGGCTGCAGCAGGCCATGAGGAGACACCGACAGTGGGCATACTACAAGACCATGGTGCAGGTCTCCAAAGGTGGCTGGTCCCAGGGAGGGAACCACATGGTGGGCGAGAGACAGACAGATAGGAACTCCATGCAGAGTGAGGTTGGATATTTATTTAGTGGGCTATGGAAAAGAAGGGGGAAAGAAGAGCAGAGAGATGGGAACAGAGAGAGAGAGAGAGAGAGAGAGAGAGAGAGAGAGAGAGAGAGAGAGAGAGAGAGAGAGGGAGGGAGAAATAGGGAGAGGTAGAAGCTGCCTCTTTGAAAGGGAGATGTAAAAGGAAGAAACTCTGGCTGGAAGCTGAATATCAGCTTGCCTTCCTGTCCTGTCTTCCTCCTCAGCCTCCCTCCTTATTGCCTTCCTTCCTTTCCCCCTTCTTTTTCTCATTCTCTCCTGCAGGGTTGTTCTGAAGTTAAGCCTAAAACCTGGATTTTCTCATCCTGGTATCAGCAGGAGTTTGTTTTCTCCCCACTTGCCCAGATGCCAGCAGGCCCCAAGCAGTTAGGCTTCCTGTGGGCGTGCCCTAACGTGCCTCAATGCACATAACATCTGATAAGCTCATGTGTCTCCAAGGTTACAGGGACTAGTTGCTGCTTATCTGACCACTGAAACAGCCCAGGCTGGACTTTCTATGACCATATAAGATTCCTTCCTCTGGACCATGCTGCCTCTGAGTACAAGAATGAAGCACCCTTGATGTTATTGCCCAAAACCAATGACATTCCACCACATGAATCTAAGAAGCCATTCTTCCTAGAGTAAAAATGTCCCTTGCCCCCTCTGGATAAGCAAGCTCTCCACTGACACAGCCTTTAGGGTATCATTTCCCCCATGAACATTGTACAAATGGCTTATCAGGATCCAACTTTGGTCCAGCCCATGCTCTGACTGTTCCCCTCCCAACCATGCCTGGACAAAGCTAGAGTTTGAACCCAGTACTCTCCCTCCTCCCCATCCTCTTCTTCCTCACTCCTCTCCTCCCTTCTCTCTCCCTTCTTCTCCAACTCCTTCTTCCATCCTTTCTACTACTACTCTTCTTCCTCTTCATTCTCTTTCTAGTGCTTTCCTTCTCTCTGCCTTGCCCCCTTTCTCATCTTCTTCCTCTTCCTATTGTTTCCTCCCTACTATCTCTTTCCCTCCTCCTTCCCCTACTACTTCTCCTTTTACCTTCTCCCCCTTTCCACTGCTACCACTTCTTCTATATTCATTTCTTTTCCTTCATCCTCCACTACTTCTCTTCCTCCTCCTCTCCTACTGCCCCTCCTTCTTCTGTTCTATCCTCATGTTATCTTCCTCTTCCTCCTTACTCTTCCTCCCCTTTCTTATTCCATTTTTCTATTCCTCCCCTTCCTCTTTTCCTTCTCATCCCTGCCTTGTCTCGTCTCATGTTCCACCTTCTGTTATTTCTCTCTTCCACCATTCCTTCCTTTCTCCTTTCTCCTTCTTCCCTTACTTTTCTTACTCATCCCTTTCTCTATCATTCTTTCCCCTTTCCCTCTTTCCTTTTCCCCCTCCTTGCCTCTTTTTCTCCTCTTCTCCTATCCTCTCCTTTCCTCTTCCTCTTCTCCTCCCTCACATACTCATCTTCCTTGCTCCTTCTTCTCCCTCTCTTCTTCCTCCCTTTCTCCATCCTTCTTTTTTCCCTCACCTTTTCTTTTCTTCCTTTCTTCTTCTCCTCCCTCTTCTTTTCTTCTTCTTTTTCTTCCCTCAACTCTCCTTCTCCCTCACCTCTTCTCTGCTCCCTCTCCCCCTCCTCTGGTCTACTCTTCCTCCTCTCCTTCTCCACCCCTCTAATTCCCAATCTTTTCTCCTTTCCTCCATCTTTCTCTTCATTCTCTCTTCCCTCTCTTCTTCTCTTCCTATCCCTTATCTCCTTTCCTCTTCTATATCCTTGTCCTATCCTCCTAACCACCACCCGCCTCTTTCTCCTCTTTTCCTCCCTTTCCTTTTCTTCATTACACTTCTCTGTCTTCTCCCACTCTTTTCTTCTTCCTCCATTTTCTTCTCTCCCATCAACTCTTTTTCTTCTCCTCCCCATCTTCTCTTCTACCCCCTTCTCTTTCACCTCCTCTTCTTCCTCCTCTATCTCCTATCCTTTTCTTTATTTCCCTCCACTTCTCTCCACCTAATTCTCTCCTCCCCTCACTACTTCTCTCTACTCATCTCCCCCTCTCTAGCCTCCCTTTCACTTTATACCCATCCTTCCTTTTCCTTCTCCTCTGTCCTTCCTCTTTTTCTTCCCCTTTCTTTCACTTTTGAAACCAACGAGTAAACCCAGGGCCTCCTTAACTATATCTCCAATCCTTATACATTTCTAAACAATTTCATATTTTAAATTATGTGTATGCATATGTTTGGAGCATATTCATTATATTGAACCTTTAGCACTAGGAATGAGTGCATGTTATCATGTATATGAACACCTAGTAGAAACTCATAATGTGTAAGAATAGAAGCACCAACATTCAAGCAATATTGTAAATTAAGGAACACAAATTCTTTTAGTGAACATTTATTTGTTGTTGAAATACTGACAAGGCAGTTAACATTTTTATTTCTGTTCACAACAATAAGCAGACTGACATATTAAGCCCTGTTATACTTTGACAATTTTCAAGAACAACTATAATAAAAACAGCAAACAGAAATGTTTACTGATACAGGTCATAACAGGGAGTGGTCAGCTGACCCTCACAGGGCTTGGCAACAATACTCAGCAGAAGCCACTTTGTAATTGCTGGCACTGAACAAAGAAGTGGAATTCTCAGCTAGGTATTTAAGGAAATCGTGCAGATACCCAGCCACTCGCATAAGACTATGCCTACTAAGGAGGGAATGAGTTAATACAGTCCCAATTTGAGTAAATAATCGTAGGAGGTGTGGAGCCCCATAAAGCTGAGACATTGGAATATGAGGATAAGCCAGGTGGATTTCGGCAAACTGGGCCTTTTCAAACTGGCAGAGCAGCTGGGTGCCCAGCATCCTGTTGAAGTACTCTCTTATTCCATATACAAGTTCATCAACAGAATATTCCCTATTATCAGCCTTTCTCTGTGATTTCACAAAAGTGACATACTCCGCGAGAATAGTATCTACATTCTTCTCAGCAGGGAGTTGGAATAACTGCTTATGCTTGTTTATCAGTTCCCAGTCCTCAACAAGAAATGGTTTAAGTTCATCAGGCAACTTCAATTCAACTCCCATTCTCACCTTCTCTGCCTGCACAGATTGACCAGTGGTGACAGTCCCAGCCACATTCTGGTGAGGAATCTGTGGTACTGTGCTGGTACCACTGCCAACTCTGTTTTCTCGAATATTCTTCATGTTCTTTGGCACTGGCATGTTAGGTGCGGATCCTGAAGAAGATGGTTTCTCCACAGGAAAGCTTTTTTCCATGGAGTGATGACCTTTCGCCACAGGATAACCGCTCTCTACTCTGTTACCATTCTCAGCAGTGTAGCTGCTTTGGGAAGGATGACATCTCTCCTCAGAATGAACTTTCTCAAAACAGATGACTTTCTTTGCCACCTGACCTTTCTCAGCAGAGAGTTCTATCTCTGAAGGGCATCTTTTCTCAACAAGGTGACCTCTCTCCCCTGTGTGTACTTTTTCTGCAGAGCAGACTCTCTGGGGAGATAGACTTTTCTCTGCAGAACCACTTGTTTGGGAAGGGCAGCTTCCCAGGGCAGATAGATGTTTCTCTGCTTGTTGGCTTTTCTTTGGAGGCATGTGTCTCTCTGTAGGGTCATCTTTCCTTGCAGACGGTTCTTTCTGCACATAGTTACCCCTATCCAGTGAGTGACCCTCCTCTTCAGGGCAGCTTTCCTTTGAAGGCTGACCTCTCCCTGTGGGGCCATCCTTCTCTGCCGAGGGTCCTCTCCCTGCCAAGTTACCCCTCTCAACTGAGTGACCCTCCTCTGCAGGGCAGATTTTATTTGAAGCCTGACCTCTTCCTGTGGGGCAATCCTTTGCTGCAAAGGATCCTCTCTCTGCATAGTTTGCCCTTTCATCTGAATGACCCTCTTTTCCGGGAGAGGATCTTCTCTTTGCAGGAATACTGCTCTCAGATGAATGACCCTCTTTGGCCCAGTAGGTTTTGATGGGCTCACCACTCCCTACAGGGTGATCTTTACCTGCAAAGGGTCTTCCTGCTGCCGACATATCCCTTTCATCTGAGGGACCCTCCTCTACAGGGCGGCTTTTCTTCTCAGGACGACCTCTCCCTGCAGGGCGATCTTCACCTACAAAGGGTCCTCTTGCTGTCGTGTTAGCCCTGTCCACTGACAGACCCTCCTCTGCAAGACGGCTTTTCTTTGGAGGCTTGCCTCTCCCTGTGGGGTGATCTTTTCCAGGAGAGGGTCCTCGCTTGGAAGAGTTATCCTTCTTAGATGAATGACTCTTTTCTGCAGGGCTGGTTTTGATGGGACGACCTCTCCCTGCAGGACAAATTTCATGTGCAGAGGGTCCTCTCTCCTCAGAGTTACCCCACTCAAATGAGTAACCTTCCACTGCAGGATAACGTTTTCTGAGGCGAAGCCTCCTTGTGCGGCGATCTTTCCCAGGAGATTGTCCTCTCTTTACAGAGTTCGCCTGCTCAGATGAAGGTCTCTCCTTTGCAGGGAGGCTTTTGATGGAGCAAACACTACCTGCAGGGTGATCTTCACGTGCAGAGGGTCCTCTCTCCTCAGAGTTGCCAAACTCGAATGAGTAACCCTCCTCTGCAGGATAACTTTTTCTGAGGCGACGCCTCCTTGTGCAGCGATCTTTTCCAGGAGAGGGTTTGTTTTTTGCAGAGTTACCCTTCTGAGATAAATGACGCTTGCCAGCAGAGTGACTATTAATGGGGTGACCACTCCCTGCATGGCAATCTTCACCTACAAAGGGTCTTCTTGCTGCCGAGTTAGCCCTGTCAACTGACAGACCCTCCTCTGCAGGGCTGCTTTTCTTCGGAGGCTTACCTCTCCCTGTGGGGTGATCTTTTCCAGGAGAGGGTCCTCGCTTTGAAGAGTTATCCTTCTTAGATGAATGACTCTCCTCTGCAGGGCAGCTTTTGATGAGGTGACCTCTCCCTGAAGGGCGATTTTCATTTGCAGAGGGTCCTCTTTCCTCAGAGCTACCCCTCTCAAATGAGTAACCCTCTTCTTCAGGGTACCTTTTTCTGAGGCGAAGCCTCCTTGTGCGACGATCTTTCCCAGGAGATTGTCCTCTCTTTACAGAGTTCGCCTGCTCAGATGAAGGTCTCTCCTTTGCAGGGAGGCCTTTGGTGGAGCGAGCACTACCTGCAAGGTGATCTTCACGTGCAGAGGGTCCCCTCTCCTCAGAGTTACCCCACTCAAATGAGTAACCCTCCTCTGCAGGATAACTTTTTCTGAGGCGAAGCCTCCTTGTGCGGCGATCTTTCCCAGGAGAGGGTCCGTTTTTTGCAGAATTACCCTTCTGAGATAAATGGCCCTCCTCTGCAGAGCTGGTTTTGATGGGACGGCCTCTCTTAGCAGGGCACTCTTCACCAGCAGAGCGTCCTCTCGCTATGGAGTTACCCCATTCCACTGAGCGACTCTCAGCAAGGTGGCATTTCATGTGTTGACCTCTCCCTGCAGGGCGATCTTCATGTGTAGAGGGTCCTCTCTCCTCAGAGCTACCCCACTCAAATGAGTAACCCTCTTCTTCAGGGTACCTTTTCCTGAGGCGACACCTCCTTGTGCGGCGATCTTTTCCAGGAGAGGGTCCTCTTTTTGCAGAGTTAACATTTTTTGATAAATGACTCTCCTCTGCAGGACAGCTTTTGAAGAAGCGCTCTCTCACTGCAGCTCTAGTCTTCTCTGGTGAGCGACCCTTCCTTGCCAGGTGACTTTTTTCAGCTGGCCGAACTCTCCCCATGGAGTGACCTTTCTTCTCTGTGGAGAGTCCTCTCTTCACAGAATGGCCTCTCTCTAGCTGGTCATCACTCTCTGCAGAAATAAATTTCTTGACTGAGGGGTCTTTCTCTCCAGGGTGACGGTTCTCAGTAGAGCGACCTCTCCCATCAAAGTAACCTTTCTCAGTAGATGCACTCTTCTTGGTAGAAAGTCCTTTCTTTGCAGGTTGACCTCTCATGATAGGGCGGCCTCTCTCACTCAGACCACATTCCTCTGTAGAGTGACGTTTTTCTGTAGGACGGCTTTTCTTGATAAGGCGACCTCTCTGTGTGGGAAGATCTTTCTCAAGAGAGAGATGCTTCTCAGATGAATGCCTTTTCTCAGAGAAGTGACGCTTCTTCCCAGGGAGGCGACTGTCAGAGGGGGACTTTCCATCAGAGGAAAATTTCCCTATAGTACAGGGTTTTTCAAGAGAATGGTGTTTCTTGGCAGAGGAACTCTTCTCTGTAGCACGATGTTTCTCAGTTAACAAAAGCTTCTCAGCCAAGGTGCTCTTAACTGTAGTGCAGTGCTTACCAGCAGTGGGACTTTTATCTGCAAGGGGATACTTCTCGGAGGAGGGATTTTTCTTTGTTCTTCGGGTTTTCTCATGGGAGCGACCTCTCTCCACCGAGCGACCTTTTGTGGCAGGGCAACCCTGTGGTCTTCCTGGAAGAGCTGGTTGACGATTCCTCGGCTGGGCTGACTTTTGTTCTGAGGGGCGATTTCTCACCTTTCTGACCTCCCTGTAGCTCGGTATCTGCTTCCGGAAGTCATCTCCTTCCCCAAAATGTTGGTCACGAGCATGAGGTCCTTTCTTTCTGGAACTCATTTAAGTAATACTAATGAAGTCCCAGGTTTTCTAGTATTATCTGGGAAAATGAACTGGGCACACAACCCAGAAGTCTCTTATCTGAATTAGTTCTACAACCAGGATCAAATCTCCTGATTGTTTACCACATTTAGCTCTTTTTTAAGGATGGTAGAGGAGCAGCACTCTGCTTGTCTAACCGCCAGCACAAACTGAGGTTTCTCTGGAAATTATCTGTACACAAACGTCATCTTGGGGGCGGGCTTACGCCCCTCAGCCAATCGGTAGTCATATGTAAATTATACTATGTTCCATAGCCAAATGATTGGACCATCACTCTGATGTCATAGTGATGGCACGTGGGGCGGGGGAGGGGGCATTTTTTAAAGACCAGGTTGTCCTTAAGCACACAAAGATCCCCAAGCTAATGCCTCCCCAGTGCTGGCATTAAAGGCCTGCATGCCTTGCTCATCTTTCTTGATTAATTTGACTTCCTTCCTCTGACTCTTCTATGCTTA